>NC_091128.1:6858689-7158689 GCF_040183065.1 Periplaneta americana | reverse complement strand
AGGACGATAGCAGTAGCTATTTCAGGTCATTGTGGATTGTAGGCAAAAGTTAAAAAAAATGTCAGGTTTGCTAAGCTTTCGAACAATAGCATTTTCGTATAGCTGCTGCATGTAGAACTTGAAATGTAGATCGTAAAATCATTTTATCCTACTAAGAGATCCTGCTGAAATTATCTGGAGAATACAAAATTTTCTAGGCCTCTTATTTTATCAGTAAGTAATACCTTTTTATCTTTCCTTAGGAACTGTAATTTTTGTGCTCTCTCGAGCCAATACTGAAGACAATGACACATATCAATATCTACACTACACCGCCATTAACTATATGAAAAAGACCCAACCCCACTGGGTTAACAAGTATAGGCCTAAACATATTTGATTTTTAATAACAATATTATTATCTTACTTAAGTTTTGCAGTTATATATAGCAGCCACTCAGTAATAGAAATGACGATCTAAATTAAGATATTCTCTACATTTACTTACATAACCACAAAACGTTTCACTTTCATGTCATCAATATAGCATCAATTTTATGTACAATTAAAGAAAAAATAGATGCATCATGATATTAACTATAATAATATATAATTCCTAATGGCAATAATGTCATCAAACCACCTCAAGTTTCGTAGAATTGAATATCCAATACACAGCTGTACTCAGAAAATTGTACACTGCAGAATCAGTTTTTAATAACAAATTGAATTGAGCTCTAAATATGTCGGCAATCCTGCAGGTCATGGCCTTCGTGTAATAGCCTATTGTTTATTGTAGTGTGTGTGTTTTGTTCTGAAATTCAATCAAGTCGGCCGTGATTGAATAAAATAATTCTCAAAACTGACAACAGATGGATTTTGGAAAATAGGAAAATTATGTAGGAAAATTGACATTTCACTGAGAACTACTACTTTTCCGAAAAACTTTGGATTCCAGGCATGAAAATGAGGAGTCACTCATTAAAATCCGTTCAGTCATTTTCCCGTAATTTCCATTACCAGTTCAAATTATATATATATATATATATATATATATATATATATATATATATATATATATATATATATATAGATTTGTCGTTTGTGAAAATTATGCCTGATAAGCATACCGTGCACATATCCGCCTACTGTATTACATTGCACTGCAATAATGATTATTATCTAGCGTCTAACTGAAATGAAATATAATGCACGCGAAATGAGTCCTGGGTTCAGCGCCGAAAGTTGCCCACCATTTGCTCTTAATGGTTTGAGCGAGAACTCCGGAGAAACCTCAGCCAGGTAACTTGTCCCAACCAAAATTTGACCCCTGCCCACTCGTTTCAGGTTCAAGCAACATCATGGTACATCATGTAGGCTTATCACTATGATAATACTGAAAAGTGCTGTGTGGCTACCCTACCTCCCGAAGATATGTTGTTTCTTAAATGTGAGAAATTCGTCGAGCATGAGCATTGCTACGTGATAAAATTCGAATAAGTAGGCTGCCTTTCTAACAGTGTCAACCTTTGAAGAGCGTATCCATGACTAAGAAGCGATACCTCGAACCCTATCTGTAAATTTGCAGATGAACTAAGAATTTATTTTATCCCCTTTCATTATGTAATGTGGACTTTATATCACTAATAAAAATGGTGTGAACACATTCATTACGCAACTAAATACTTACTTACTGGCTTTTAAGAAACCAGAAATTCATTGCCGCCCTCACATTAGCCCGTCATTGGTCCCTATCCTGAGCAAGATTAATCCAGTCTCTACCATCATATTCCACCTCCCTCAAATTCATTCTAATATTATCTTCCCATCTATGTCTCGGCCTCCCTAAAGGTCTTCTTCCCTCCGACCTCCCAACTAACACTCTATATGCATTTCTGGATTCGCCCATACGTGCTACATGCCCTGCCTATCTCAAACGTCTGGATTTAATGTTCCTAATTATGTTAGATGAAG
Organism: Periplaneta americana; assembly: GCF_040183065.1. Lineage (NCBI taxonomy): Eukaryota > Metazoa > Arthropoda > Insecta > Blattodea > Blattidae > Periplaneta > Periplaneta americana. Next base: position 7,156,736 of record NC_091128.1, on the reverse strand, counting down.
AATACAATGCATGCAGTTCTGTGTTGTGTAACTTTCTCCATTCTCCTGTAACTTCAATCCTCTTAGCCCCAAATATTTCCCTAAGCACCTTATTCTCAAATACCCTTAACCTATGTTCCTCTCTCAAAGTGAGAGTCCAAGTTTCACAATAATAAAGAATAACCGGTAATATAACCGTTTTATAAATTCTAACTTTCAGATTTTTTGACAGCAGACTGGATGATAAAAGCTTCTCAGCCGAATAATAACAGGTATTTCCCATATTTATTCTGTGTTTAATTTCCTCCCAAGTATCATTTATAAATGTTACTGTTGCTCCCAGGTATTTAAATTTTTCCACCTCTTCAAAGGATAAATTACCAATTTTTATATTTCCATTTCATACAATATTCTCGTCACGAAATAAGTAGGTGATAATACTTTATTTGACGATAATTAAGTAGTTGCTTAATAGAAGTATTATTATGCAACTAAATAGGTAATAACAATTCTATTACGCAACTAGTTAGATAATGATCGTCAAATAAAGTTTGTTATCTGCTTTCAGTAGGAAACTGTGAATATCTTCTTTGGAAAAGATATTAGATTTCTTAACATGGTAGCCTTCAGCTTTTCGTTTCAAAAACGCGTACAACTGCATGTACTTTATTTATGTCGGCCTTCTTAGAAAATAATGTTCTCCTTACTATCAAATAGTATAATAGTCCACAATGAACTTGGCATTACGCATGCAGCTTTCTCATTAAATTATATCAACATTACCTTCTTCGACACACTTCCTACATTTTTTTTTTGGAACACCAATCTTCAAATATTTTATATTCCACTTCATATCACACACGGGATTTCGATGGTACTTAACACTGACTTGCAGAATTTGCAGCATTTTTAATATCTGATTCCTCGTTTGAACTCATTTTAACAATATTTGTTTATTTCTCCTGCTGTTCTTCTGTTATAAACAAAACCCTATCGTGTTCAAAACACTGCGTGCTGCTTACGCAGCCATAAGATGTGATCCATCAGGCAGTGGTTCAAAACTAATAAAGCCGAGTTTACGATAGACGTTCGTTTGATTTACGTTACGTTGCGTTCATCTGTACTTCGAATTTCTACCAAACTTTTTTTTAATAAACTGTGCTATCAGAAATTACGTGGTGAGGTGTTTCAGTCCCCATCACGCGAAAGATAAATCATATAATTCATATCTTTCAATCATCACACAACACAGTTTAAAGTTCCCCCCCCCCTTATGCTAATACTTTGTAAGTTGCCCATATTTAAACGTTAATCCAGAAAATCTGTGAAACTAAACAAACATTCAAAGTAAACTGACCACACTAATGATTAGGATTTTAAACAACATTTTCAACAATTAGATTAGAAATTCTGAATTTAATTCTTACAACAAACTAAAGGGGTTATTCCAACAAGCTCTAACGTAAAACTGCAACTCATCTCAGGCATCACGATGCCTGCATGCCCGCTATAAGACACGTGATTTCTAAACTTCACAGGTGCACTGAGAATTATCACGTGACAAAGAACACACTCATATTATTAAAGGAAGTAACTATTCTTCCGTAAGGAAGTCTAACGTTTGAAGTTTTTCCCTAACATGTACAGTTGTCAAAAAAAGTGGCCGCACTCGTGAACAGCGAATATTTTCAAAGTCCACTTCGGGTCGCGGCGATGTTACACGATGCATGTGCTTGTACAAGCAGTTCCGGAGCTATGAAAGTGTGCCATATCTGCGCCTCGTAGACCAGCGGTAGAGTGCTTGTTCAATGATTCAAAGGTCGTGGGTTCGGGCCTTCTGCAAGTTTTCATTTTATTTTTTAATCTTTCTTTAGCGATGTAAATGATATTCAAATTATCATTTATATCCAGTTATCGTTCTTTATGGATATCACGTTATTTATATTTTGTTATCGTTCTTTAGAGATATGAATAAAATCTAAGTCATCATTTGTATTCTGTTATCGTTATATAACGATATGAATAATAATAATAATTATTGTATCTCCAATGGGGGTTAGCTCTATTTTACATATGCATGTTAGGGCTATAGTTTTATACACAAAAAAGACAAGCATAAAGAGAAATGGAAAAGAAACTTAAATTAGCTCACGCGATGTAAACAAAACATAAACAATCCTTAAATTAGGTATTGCGATTGCAGAACAAATATCAATTATCAATATGAAACATACAAAAACATTAACAACACACATACGTAACACTTCTATAACAGAAATATGCAGCTTTCCGTACCATACATCATAAATTAATACACAATAGTCACACAAACACAATCAAACTATAATTACGACATTGCGACGACATCAAGTATCCCATAACTGACTCACATACATAACAAATCAAGCATCCGTTGCAACACATACACTTCAACATAGTAACCACACTTTTAAAAGTTACAAATTTGGCTCCAAGAAGAATAAATAGGACACTGTTACTAATTACTATTCTTCTACAATTTCTTAAATACATTTGTAATAAAACTGTGAAATTCCGATATGAATAATATGCACGTTTTTTATATTCTGTTATCGTTCTTTAGCGATATAAATAATATTCAAGTTATCATTTATATTCTGTTTTCCTTCATTAGCATTATAAAATAATATTAAAGTTATTTATATTGTTATTGTTCTTTCGCAATATAAATCATCTGTATTTTATGTAAGTAATTATTATAACACAAATAACCACCTTTCTTTGTAAAATAGGTTATTTTATTTAGATAATAAAATACGTACTATATACTATCTTATATTAATTAAACAAACCGATATTTATCATTTATATTCTGTTATCGTTCTTTAGTGATACTGTATAAATAATATTCAAGTTATTTATATTATAATCGTTCTTTAGCGATATAAATAACATAAATTTAATATTATGTTTGGAAAAATCCTGTTGCATAATACTGGTATTAGTTTTTCTTTTTGTATTATTACATTATACTATCTTGAGCCACAATAAAATGGAAAGGAGTAACGAGGAATTGAACCTGAGACGTTGACATCTAAATTCCGACGTTCTTCCGCTGAGCTACGAGGGCAAAAGTGTGGAAACATTTTCGGAAAAATTGGCCCAATCACACTCTAAGACATTCTGATGATTTGTAGAAGCTAGTCCAGGATGCGGGGGGAAAAGGCTAATTGGGATTTCCCGGTCTCTGATCGGGTCAAATATCCTGATAGAACTAATATTTAACCCTTGCCGTGACTTTCGGTGAAGTCCGGAGGGCCCAGTTAGTCAAATCCACTCTCCTCATCTCCACGCTTGGGCCCCCTGGAATCTAATAAGATGCGAAAGACATAGTGGTGTGCGGAAAGTAACGGGAAGTTACTGCATTTATCCTTCCCAAGAAAAACTGCAAACATGAACAAAGCAAGCTTTTAATAGAAGAAGAAGGATCTTCTGCGGACCTCTGGAAAAAGAAATAAGGAAGAGACTAGTGAAGTGCTTTGTGTGGAGTGTGGCATTGTATGGGGAAGGAACAAAGACATTACGACGAAATGAAGAGAAACGAATTGAAACATTTGAAATGTGGATGTGGAGAAGGACGGTGCGTGTGAAGTGGACAGACAGAATAAGAAATAAAGTTGTGTTTGAAAAAGTGGGTGAAGAAAGAATGATGCTGAAACTGATTAGAAAGAGAAAAAGGAATTGGTTGGATCTCTTATTGAAAAGAATAATAGACGACATTAGGATATGTGGATCATATGCGGAGACTAAGAGTAAGGCAGAAAATAGGAAAGATTGGAGAATGCTGGGTTTGCAATGAAAGATCTGCCCATGGGCAGGACACTTATGTGTGTATGTTCAGAATACCTGGAATATCGTATCTAAGAACAGTCGCTATTTGCAAAGACCAGTCGATTCCATGCCCACTCGACTGCAAGATGATCGAGATAAGAGGAAGATAGACTAAATATTGAATTGTGGCTTTTTGTTTTGCTTTTTTCAACGCTTAATTGCTGGAATGTTCTAAGGGCGACGCCAGTAAATTTGTTTTGTTTATGCCACGAAAGATATTTTTATTGAGAATAAAATATTTTTTCTTACCATTTGCAGCCACAATGTCATAATGTTAAAGTCATGGTATAATATATTAATGAACCTGATGTTAATTACTGAAATAATCGTAAAAGAGGAAGGAGCAATTATGTATATTTTGTCTCTCTCTTAAAACGAGAACAAAAAAGAACATTAAAAAGCACGAGGTTGTATCCGAACGCAGGACCTCACGAATAAGAGGCCGGAACGTTACCATTACGCTATCGAATAACACACAGACTACTTCAATTATAACTAGATATCAGGCATCGTGGTCCAACAACATGTAACATCGCCTGTCTCCGAATTGTAGCGAAGATACCCGAAGGGAACTTTGTTTCAGGAGAGCGGCCACTTTTTCTTTTGACAACTGTACATATCAGCCAGAACCTCAACCAGAGGTATGTAAATATATTACAAACTTTTAATGGCAACTGGACAAACAAATACTGCATGTGGGCCTATTCACATACAGGCCTGAATATTATGATCTAAAATATAAATATGATTATAAACAAGTGGTAGAAGACGAGAGTATTGATTTGTTAATGTGTTTGAGGGAAGAAATAATAATACATACGCAACGAGCCTATAATGATAGTAATTAAGAAGCGAGTATGGATCTTTATGAAACGAGCGCAAGCGAGTTTCATAATTTTCATACGAGCTTCTTAATTACCATTATAGGCGAGTTTCATACGACTTTTTATGCTCGACCATATTTCTAACTTGAAATTATTCATTTTATTTGTATCTAACTGACCTTGAGCAATACCTCGTAAATTGTGAGATGTGCGCAGGCGCGAAAGTATTGAAAGTATTGAGGAACAGATGTCCACATTGACCTTGACAGCCTATAAGAACCTACAGAGTAAACTAAATATTAACTATGATATAACATTGAAATTAAATTAGACATTGAAAAACGAGATGACAAATTGAATTTATTTGAATATTATTTACAATTAACGCTAATTATTATAGTAACAGAACATAACCTTCTGCGACAGTGTTGGATTTCCGGCCTCCGTAACTTTTCGCTAATTCTCTTTCGATTGCATATCCGAGAATAATCGATACTTGCGATTTTATAACGGTACAAAGCTGACTCGTCATGGCTGAACACCTGTAATTTTATGAGTACGTGTACTTTAATGACATGCATTAAAGGACTGCTATCAGGTGTATAATTACTACATTTCGGCATGGTCGAGCATAAAATTAATTCATATTATGAATCTGGAAGAATTTGAAACGTTTTGCTTTTACAGCTTTGGTAAGTGAACACCTATTAACTGCGACAGGAATTAATTATTAATACTGATATATAATCGACTATTTGTTAGTTATAATAACATTAAGACCGAACAAATGTTCACTTGGAACTGTATTAACGGCTAATTATGAAATAGTTTATAATACTAGCTTCGCAATACCATCCGTTCATAGATGGGCATTTTCTGTTATGAAACTGTTAAAAAACCGACAACAGGCGAATGTAAATGATACAGTATTACATAATTTGAGAAATATTATATGCATTTTTGTATCTGACATAAAACACGATTTCATCTATATAGAAATAAAAAGAAATTCAGGAAATGAAAAGAGGAATTAGCCCTCGAAAAAGATTCAGCACGTTAACACTAATTTTTATATACGTAGGTTAAACAAAAATTATTTGAAAATAGTTTGTGACATCACTAAATTAAATTAGCTAGCATCTTACGTATTAACTTACATAATATAAGATATAATTTATACAACACTATTCATATTACAATACATGATATCTTGTGATATATTAACAAATGAATTACATAATAAGCATTATTTATAACAGTACACAGAAGAACAATTTGAAGGAAGGCTGTTATGTAATGCCTTGAGCAGTTGAACGTGCTTTCTCATTCTTAGAGACCTGCATAAGGTGATCGAAATGGCCAGAATATGACATTTATTTTGACAAAATATGAAAAAATATTTTAATGCTAAAATGTATTCTACCTTAAATCATTTGTTGCTGACATATCGCTATTTACAAAATACACCTTTACAAACTATGTAGTAACTTTACCTACAGATGATGCATGTATACAAGGTTGCCTACGCTGCAACCATACAGCGGTCAGATGTGAACAAGAGCAGGTTCGAACATGCGAAGTGCAGTGTACTTCGGTGGAACATAAACTGTTGAAATGAAATATAACCAATTTTACAGTTGTTACTCTTGGTAGTCTATATGGAGTGTACAATTCAACTAAAGCCTACATATGAGTCGTTCGGAGCTAAAGGGTGTAGATCAAAAATGGTTAATGAGGTTTAAAGTAAACATTCTGTAAAATACAGTGCAAAGTAGCAATTAATATTCAATTTATTTAAACTATTAGTATTCAGTGGATAGCACGAAGGACATATTAATTGCTACTTTGCGCTATATTTTACAGAATTTTTTACTATAAACCTCATTACCCAATTTTGACTTACACCACTTTTGCTCTGAACGGCTCATTTATTAGAAAGACTTAATACATAAAGTAACGACAGTAACGCTGCACTGCAGGTTAGAAATCGACTCGCTCACTTACTACCGCACTTTTTTTTAAGATAAAGATTATTTATTTACTACTGTTTTAGTAATCTATACTAATAATAAATCTGTAGCCGAAATTTGTCTGGTAATTTTCGATTTTCTAAAAATAATTGATCCTAACATATATAATTAATCACCCTGAAACCGAAAATTGCTTTTTTGAAATTTTTATTTGTATGTCTGTCTGTCTGTATGTTTGTTACCTTTTCACGCGATGATGGCTGAACGGATTTCGATGAAAATTGGAATATAAATTAAGTTCGTAGTAACTTAGATTTTAGGCTATATGGCATTAAAAATAGATTATTTACAAGGGGGTTATAAGGGGGCCTGAATTAAATAAATCGTAATATCTCACTTATTATTGATTTTTGTGAAAAATGTTCCATAACAAAAGTTTCTTTACAAATAATTTGCGATAAGTTTTATTCCTTGAAAAATTTTGATAGGACTGATATTTAATGAGATAAATGAGTTTTAAACTTAAAATAACTGCCATCTAAGGCCGTGTAATGAATTAAAAAAAAATGACTTCGTCTATAAGGGGCCTTGGACAGCAACAATCGAAAGTTATGAAAGATAGCCTACAGAGAATGTTTCTGTTTGTATGAAGTAATATCGAAAGCTAAATTAACCGATTTGTATAATTACCGGTAATTATTATTTCACCATGGGAAAGTGTAGTTTCTCTAGATGGACATAATGCTATAATGTTATTACAGTAACTTCTGATATAATATAATATAATATAATATAATATAATATAATATAATATAATATAATATAATATAATATAATATAATATAATATAATATAATATAATACAATATAATATAATACAATATAATATAATACAATATAATATAATATACAGTAATATAATACAATTAAGAAACATGTTAAAGGAATTGTCATTGCACCAAATGAGTGGTCTCTGGACCAAAATGATCGCATTTTAATTATTTGGATGCAATTTAAATTAACATAATAAACGATTTATCCTTCTATCAAACACCAATGTTCCCTGGATCAAATGTCCTATTTTAATTATGTAATTACTTTATATTTATTTCTAACGGGTGCAGCGGAGCGCACGGGTACGGCTAGTACAACAATAATTCAAGAGCTTACATCACACTATACCTAAACGATAGAAACATATTATTCATATTATACACACTTTCATTTGCCTAAATAACGTTGAAAAATTAATTCAAATTTACTATCTTCACTGGAGAAGAAAAGAAAGAACACTTTCATTCTTAGCAGTCACATTACAAAGGCCAGTGGCACAAATTAAATAACATTGTTGATACATTGTAAAAACAGGATCCAGATGCAGACACGTGTAGCAGTGTATTACCACATGGCCGACTTCCCCCCCCCCCCTCGGTGCTGCCAAAGCTGAAGTCGCCCTGTGTTCCTAATGCTGACGTCACTCTGTGTTGCCAACGCTAAAATATTCAAAGCAGTAGGCCCTAACTATTCTTCCGTAAGAAAGTCTAGAATTTGAAGTTTTTTCTAACGTGTACACCAGTTTGTAGACATACCCTTCTGAGTTCGGGTGAAGTTATTGTTTTGATTTGCAGCATATAATAATAAAACCCATTGCAAGCCACAATATACTAAAATAATGGGGAGTCTGTGGTAAGTCCAGTTCAAGAACGATCCGCAGATTCGTGTTCGGGTTTCTTGCCTTGTGCACATTGTTTAGCTGTTGCTGTACCATAACCAAATACCACTTTAAGTTCTGAACATCTTGTTAGTCTGTGCCTAATTGTATCAATATTCCCACATGTCTTGCACTGTGGAGTTGGAACAATGTGACACATGTACAGTGAAACCTGTCTAAAGCGGCCATCTGAAGTTACCTTGTAAAATGGCCGTTTTATCAGGTGGCCGCTTGATTAAGGTTGAGGTTTTTTATGAAAATACTGAATTTCATTGACTTTTTATTACTGTGCGCGTACAACAATCGTCCATATTAAAGTCAGCCTCTTCCAATTCTTGCAGAACTGAAGGCAGTCTATTTTTTCTATTCTTCAATAACATTGGTTGCAATGTCACCTCCTTTACCAGACACAGAACGAAATTCAATGTTATGCCGTTCTCTAAAGCACTCTACTCTAACCTCCCATTACTAGCAACAAAATTGCTTACATTGAGTTTTTTTGGCAATTTCAAGAGCTTTCTCTTGAATCATAGGCCCACTTACTGGCAATTTCTTCGCCTTCGCACACTTGAATCATTCATAAACTAAATCATTCACATTACTAAACATAGATTCTCTCTTCTTTTTTGGCATATTTTTTCCCAATTCTTTCAATATTTCATCTTTATTCTTAATTATACCATTTATTTGTGTCCTTCCACATTTGAATATTTGTGCAATTTTTCTCGCAGATGTTCCCTTCTCACTTTCTTCAATCATTTCTCGTCTCACCTCTAAACTACTCTAGATTTATTGTTAGACATGATTTCTCTCTCAAACTAACTTCACAGTTCCTCTGAATCAACTGAATGAAAAGAAGAAAAATTCGTAAAAGCTGGTCCAAATAGAGAAAGATAGAAAGAGGAGAAAAAAATTCGAATGGTTAACTACTGACCTGAAGCATACTGTGACATTGTCGATGGAAAACATCAGTGTTTCAATCCTTCAAAAACGAGTATGAATTTATAGCTGTGCAGGGTCGAAGTGGAAAGTGACAAAAGAGTCATAAAACTGTAACCAACTAACCCCAAGATATGGAGGGTGTACTGTTGTACACTTAGGTATTGTCCTCGTGATATTGCTTCCTGTCCTCTAACCATCGAAAAAATAGGTCAGACAGTATCCGTGAAAAGATTTCTTGTTGGACAGTGACTGTTATAGTCAGGTTCCAATCCAAATAGACCCCGGCCACTGGCCGGTGCATGAGGTGGCCGCTAAATAAAGAGAGAATTTGTATTGATCTTGTGGCAAATCCAATTGGTTCCAGAGAAAATTGGCCTTTTGGCCAGGTGGCCGTTTAAATGAAGTGACCGCAAAGGCAGGTTTCACTGTAGTTTCTTCCTTCATAATTATCCCATTAATTAGCGCATGTCTCCCATTTCCAACTTGATGGTATTTTAAAATATGACCAAATCTTTGTCCAGTTCTTATTAGGAAATTTACATTCTACATTCGATAACAACTTCACTTGGTCTTGTAAGTAGCTGTAGATCAGTTTAGTTATTTGTTCTGGTGCAATATTTGTGTCTTCCAACAATTTTTTGGCGTCACTGGTGATGAGTTTTTTCAAAGACCTGTCATACTGGATGCATGAAATGAAGAAATATAGTTAGATATGAACACGAAAGTGTCTATACTGTGGACAGCGCGTAATATATCTTTTATAAATAGAGCATCACATTCAGATTTTACAGTAGTTAACTGTAAACCTCCTTCCTTGATCGACAATCTGCACTGAGGTCGTGCGATACGAAATACGAAACCTTTCCACAAATAGAATCCTAAAATCTTTTCAATTTGTTGAGTTGTATGTTCGGGTATCGGAAGAACTTGCGCAATGTACCATATTTTGTGAGGGTGTCGTGTATAGTTCCTGGGGTAGCTCAGTCGGTAGAGCGTTCGCGCGCCAAGCGAAGGGTCCCGGGATCGATACCCGACCCCGGAACAGTTTTTAATTGAAATTATTTAAAATAAACGTGTTTATATGCCACACGTTTTGGATACCATTCAAATTTCGACTGAGATGTCTTTGTATTCCATATCTGAATTTGTTAACAATATCCTTCCAATTTAATTCAATAACATCCATAACATTGGGTGTAAATAGTATCCCTAAAATTTTCATTTCATTAACATTAGTAAATCGAGTTGATATCGTTTGCCCCTTTGGAGTTAGGGCCATGAAAGTAGTTTTCGTAAAATTAAAGACAGAGTTTGACGCACTTCGGAATAGGCTACCTGTAGCACTTCTTGAATACGAGGGGGGTCTGTTGTTTCTTTGCATAAAATAATCACATCGGTGGCATAGGCATAAACCGGTGTTATAGACGCCATCTCTCTGTTACTACACAAGGAAAAGGTCAGCATCCTCAGCAGCGTTTCTAATGCACATATAGATAATATCATTGGCATTGGACAGCCTTGACGCACGGACCTTTGTAAGGCGATTGGTTTCATAAAATACCCGTTTATTTGTACACGTGAATATGCATTCTGATATAATTGTTTGAAGGTATTGATAAGTTTTATAGGGATATTCAATTTATGTAACACTGCAAACAAATAGGAATGATTGATATTATCAAAGGCTTGCTCAAGATCTATGTTCAATAACCCAGCAATATTATCTCTTTTTTCAATAACAAATCCCTAATAGTAGAGAGAATATTGGTTATCTTTCTTCCTGGCACTGCGCACGTTTGCCCTATATCTATAATTTGAGGAAACAGAGTTCTTAATCTATTTGCCAAAATCTTCATTACAATTTTATAGTCGGTATTTAGAAGTGTAATCGATCTATAGTCTTTAATCATTCCGGTACATTGCTTTTTTGGAATAAGAATTACAATGCCCTCCGTAAAACTCGTACAGTCTACTTGACACATAAATACTTCATTAAACACTTGTAGGAGTTGCTCTTTTACGAAGTCCCAATCAGCCTTATAAAAAGTATAGGTAATTCCATCTGGACCTGGAGCTGATTTTGAACTTGCAGAAATTATCGCTCTTCTAATTTCCTCTTCAGTAATGGGTTGTTCTAATAATTGTTGATCATCAAGTGAAATGGCTCGTTGCAAATATTGAAGTACGGTATGTTGATCTTGCTCAGAGTGTACTCTATGGCGAAATCTTGCTTGAAAATATTCGAAAGATTCTTCCAATATTAAGGGGGTACCTGTGATATTTTGGTTATCTGGTGTTTTTAACTGATGAATAAACTTTGTTTGACCTTTATTTTTTTCTGTAGCAATATGAAAAAGCGCGGCTTTTTCTTCAGCAATGATAGAACTATTTGTGCTTCGTGTTAAGGATCCTTGCAATGCACGCTCTTGAAGTAAGTTGAGTCTCCTCTTAGCAGCTTGCATTTGTTTAAAAACATCTTTACCGCCACATTGTTGTTGATAGATGTTCTGCAGGAGTTGATAATGATAGCGCAGCTTGTTACGTGCAGTACGTGCCCTTTGTATGCCTTGGGATTAAAAAAACTGCTGAATAGCTGGTTTAACAATGTAGGTCCATTTATGAAGAATGTTGGATGAAGACCGTCTCACTCTATCAGTCACTGCCTCCCAAAAAAATTTAAAATCTTCGGTAATTTTGTCATCACGTAATAACTGAGAGCTCAGTTGCAATAACTTTTCCCGATCTGTGGTACATGATGAAGTTTTTCCACTTTCAACATTACGCAATCATGGTCAGTAAAGGAAACTGGTATCGTACTGACCGTTTTAAGTTTATCTGTTGAAGCTGCGTTCACGTAAATTCTGTCGATACGAGAAGCTGCATTCAGGTGATGATACGTAAACCGAATGTTGTTGCCATGCAGTTATTCCCACACATCATATAAACAGAGTTGAAGGATCATGCGGTCTAAGGCTAACGATGGATTATATTCTCCAGTTTGGTCTTTTGCATGGAGCACACAATTAAAATCTCCACCAAAAAATAGGTGATCAAAATTATGTCTTACATAATAAGGTAATTCATGTGTAATAAAGTGTTCTCTTTCTTCTCTTTTATTCGAACCAGACGGGAGGTAAACATTTACATATAGCGTATTATCATTTGTTAGCAGCGTCGTTATTCTGCCGCTTGGATGGATTTCGAATTGTTTAATATCAATACTGGAACGATACACAACGGCAATACCTCTTTGATTTTCCCCAGGGTTGCATATCGCATGAAACCGTGGACCCAGAAAATGCATATTATCTACATTTATTTCTTGTAACAAAAAAATATCGATATCATTGTCATTAATAAATCTTGTTAATTGCTGTTGCTTAGATCTACTGCGAAGAAGATTAACATTCAGAGTTGCCACTACATTTAAAGGGAGTGCCATCAAAAATAAAATGCACAGGCAAAGGTGCATTTTATAATAATACAACTAATAATGATATTATTACCCTTCGACTTTGGAAGTTACGGTTTGTTTCTTTTTAGCAAGACGAGGATCTCTTGAATTAACCTGCCTCTTTAAATACGGTCGAATTATTAAATCAGTCGTTTCACTCTCCATTAGCGTATCCGGAAACATTGCATCATAAGAATCATCTGTTCCGTGTTCTTGATTCACCGTAGAAATAGGAAGGCCATTCACACGATCGACAGGCATACTTTCTTTCGTGTCTTGTTGTGAGGCAGTTTGTGTACTGACCTTGACATTGACATCGTGCGTAGAAGGACTATTCTGCGCTGAAGCGGTGTTAGGATGTGGGGGAGTGCCATCCTCGGGTATCTTGCCTGACGTTGTCTCTGTTGTTATGGTTGAACTGTTAAGTGATAAATCAATAACTTCAGATACGTCTTCTTTGTTTACTGATGACGTCGAAGCGGTAGCTTTAGTTTCCGTCGTATTGCTGGATATATTATTTTTGCTAACATCCACTTCCAGTCGTTGAGAAATATTATGCTCTCTTTCTGCAGGGTCGTGGTTATTTACATCCATCTGAAGCACAGATCGTCTCGCCGGCAGCGTCCCAGCTACCAACTTAGACCAAGCAGATTGATCACTTTTATTACGAGAAATCATATTCGCGAGGTCTTTTTTGTTAGGACAATTATTTCGCAAATGGCCAGTTTGATGACAGTATGAACAAGTAGTAGGTTGATTTTCATAACTTACTAAGGCTTTAAATCCACAAACATCAATATATGAAGGGATATGCGTTTTCAGACCCATTTTAACTGTGCGCACTCCATTCTTAATCTTATATCTAAAAGCCTGTCCCCATGAATCATCAGTAACTGAATAAACAGAGCCGTATTTTTCAAGAACAGTACTTATATTAGTATTAGAAAGTTCCGGAGGAAGGTTATAAATTTTGACAGATTTAATGCCGGGTCCTGCTTTCTCTATTTTCACTTTGGTTCTCTGTCCATTAGAAAATGTGAACGACAACTCACCTTTGGTTCTTTCTAATATTTCTTCAGCAATGTTAGTGGAATTACATTTAATGAAGACTTGCCGTGTCACTCCATTCAGTTGAATCATCTCTAGTTGTTCTTCCATTAGTCGGAGATCTTCATAAATCCATTCGTGAAGTAAATATGGTTCTCGTCGAGGAATATCTTGCTCGGTGAAGGATATCACAAGCGTTTGTTTCCTTTCTATCATCATAATTCTTATCAAATAAATATCAGGAGACTTAGTCAAACGTATATAGACGCAAACTTGTGCAGGAACACTTAACAAAAATAATCACAGTTTATAACTCCCACAAAAGTCACTGAAATCTAATATGTCACTTATGAAACTGAAACACTCACTACTCCACCAAAGTTTGCTCGCAACTGAACGTTCAGAGGCTGTGTATTATGATCGACGTTCGTGACAAGTATCACGCTCTGCCGGCCATAATGAATACTGAAATGCACACGCCAGTCAGTCAGCTGATTATGATAAACATTGCATTTTATGGTAACTTTGAGATAAATAAAATAGGCCTACCGGTATTACAAAAATATTTTACGGCAGAATAATATAGAATGACGATAATAATAATAATAATAATAATAATAATAATAATAATAATAATAATAATAATAATAATAATAATAATAATAATAATAAAACCATATACTAGAGAAGACTGTTGTACCTTGAAACATATTTCACTTTTTTTTTTTACTTTTGAGAAATGAAATATTTTAAATGAAAAATGCTTGAAATAATTATTGAAGTTTCCTTTACAACTTCCTGTATATATTTTCCTGTTTTACAGACCTATTAAGGAGGAAAAATAAAATAAAGAGATGTGTAATGTGTTCGAAGGTACAACAGATTCACGTACAGTTACCCTTAAAAAGAATGAGACGATTCTTGGTCGTCGGAAGTTAAAGTTCTACAGCGCGGTTCACTCGATATCGACGTAACGATACATAACATGACAAATAGTACAAGAATTGTTACAAGGACCACAACAAGGACAAGGACCAGAATAAGGAACACGAAGAACACTGCCATTTAAGGCAAGGATTTCACAACATAGCTCGAGTCACAAAATATCATTGCTTCACTGTACCGAATGGCAAATGCCTGCTAAGGGATCTACATTCTGGACTGCTGCTATCACTGTCTTGTCTCGGTAGCTCATATAGTAGCCTGTTGGTTCCGCTGTATAACCGAAACGTCTCGTGTTCGATCCCGGGTAAAACTTCTTTTTTATTGAGGTGTAATTAATTTGTTCAGAGTTCCTCGACTGTCTAATTTGTCGAAAAATATGGAATAATTTATGCCCAATTTCTGGGTTTTACAAGTTGGCTGAACCTCGTCAAAAAAATAAAAATAAAACTTACTTGGAAGTTAAAAGTATTCTTCCTCAAACAAAAATCATAAGAAACAAAAAGAGACCTGTTAACTTAAGATCTTGTCCACATGTCATCAGCTTCTATTACAGATCTAAGTCGATCCGGCATGGATGTCACGAGATTGTGAAATAAGTTCTGATCCCCGGCGAGATCTTCCCAGGTGTCAACAACTTGATCCCACAATTCGTCTCGATTTCGAGGGCGTCGGTGGGCATAGGGACTATCCTTCTATTTTTCAATTCCACCTATAAATTTTCGATGACATTCAAATCAGGTGACTTCGGAGGCCAATTAATGATTTCGATCTCGG
This sequence comes from Periplaneta americana, assembly GCF_040183065.1. Lineage (NCBI taxonomy): Eukaryota > Metazoa > Arthropoda > Insecta > Blattodea > Blattidae > Periplaneta > Periplaneta americana. The sequence goes on along the minus strand of NC_091128.1, from coordinate 7,141,220 downwards.
GTCTCCTTTGAAACCATCTTTGAATGCTTGCAGCATAGTGCACGGGATGGCTATCCTGCTGGAAGAGCAATGTTCCTTCGGGAAAACGTTCTCGGGCGGAGGGAAGGAATATATTTTCCAGAATGTGCTCGTAAGTTCCCGCATTAAACCGGCCATAGATGCTTCTATAACGCCAGGTCCATCGTAAGACATCCACCCCCAACACGATATGCTAAAGCGCCCCGATCTTTCACGTCGGTGCACATAGCGCTGGTCATGTCGGAGACCATCCTCACGATAGACACGGACAGGACTTTCGTAATCACTCGAGATGGTTGTTTCGTCGGAGAAAATTACATTTCTCCAATCGAAATACACTCGATTGGTAGCGAAGGCAAGACGGTCGACAGCTTGTGCTTCCCCCAATATTTCCATTTGCGCAGCCCTCCAGCTCCTAATACCGCGGTTCCTCAACCTGCTGATCACAGTCTGTGAAGAGCCGGGAAAGTTAGATGCTGCTCTTATTTCGTTAGCAGTCAGAAAGGGGTCTTGTCGAACTGTCTCCAATAAGAGAGCATCCTCTTCCAATGAAGAAATCCGCGGACGCCCAGGAATAGGGCGATTTTCGACCTCCCCTAAATTTTGGTAACGATAACCCACCTCGCGGCTGTACTTCCAGGAACACCGACCAAACGGCCAGCAGATCTAGCCCCATATCCAGCCTCAACTAGAGCTATAACTCGCTGTCTCATGTCACGTCGGTTCGCCATTACGATGAGAAATGAGGGATGACGATAATACTTTAGTGTAGACAATGACTATTTAACGTGATATAGAATTATTGAAATAAGAGGCATCTTGCATAGTAAGAGTTAATAAATCAACCCTAAATTAAATATCTAAATAACAGGATATAACAGGAAGTCCACTGTTGCGAAACTAATCAAATTAAATCTAAGCTGAAGTAGCACAGCCATTGATACATGTTTTGTACACAGAATTAGACTGAATTCCTATTCGACAGAACCTATAATCAATGGCTTGTCTGAACATGATAAACAAATCCTAAGTGTTTCCAATGTCACTGAACAATTTCAAAATATTAATTTAAAAACTAAGAAAGGATCGTAAATTTTGTATCTAATGATTATTTACATTTATGTCTACAAAATGAATCTTGGAAAAACGTATATGATACTGGTACTACTGATATTAAGAGTTAATGTATTGCATTTTTCACTTAATTTCATAATCACTTCAGTGGATTTTCTCCACTCAATGTTGTGAAAAAATTCAAAAGTAAAAACATGTAGATAACGCAGGGACTTCAAAATCTCATGTATTAAAAAGAAGAATCTATATGTAATGAGTTGCAATGTAATGATCCTCATGTTCTTAATTACTGCAAGAAGTACAGTGTAATTTATAAAAAATTATGAAAGAGGGAAATAGAATATATTTGAATAGAAAAGTACAACATTCAGATAATGCAGTTAAATCTATCGGAATATTATTAAATTTAAACTTGTAGATATCCTAAGAAAGAAAATATTTTTTCACTAAAACCAATGATTATAAAGTAGAGGATCCCAAATCTATTTCAAATTCTTTTAACGTATTATAGTATATAGTACAGAAATATTATTGACAACTTAAACATTCAAGATTTTGCAAAAGATACTGCAATTGGTTACTTAACAGATGCATTTAATAATTAGTATTAATATATGTAATTAGTTAATAACTGCAACGGTGCTTTTCCATTCAATCATAGCATGAATAAAATTGAATGCATACTAAATTAAACACTATTGCAAACACGTAGATAAAATAGTTAAAATTAACTGAAGGTGTGAGAATGAAATAATCTAAAGCCATACTTTTAACAAAAATTGTTTTGTGCGAGTGCATTTCTTACACATATGGGAAAGCTATTAATAAAATATTGTAATAATTACTCAACAAATTACATAGCCTAAGGACTCTAAACCTTTGTAAAAGTTTGTCTATTATTAAATATATTTTTATAATTTCATTTTAATTGTTAGTTTTTAATATATATGCATTTACATTGTATATGTGTGCGTATAAATGCATTCATTAGATTAACGTTTATAATATTATAACTTGTAATTTTGTATTGTTTGCGATCATTAACACTTAATCTCAGGACTTTGTAAAACTCTATTTCAACGTTACTTAGCTATTTCAACGTTATTAAGACAAAAAAAAATCGTTGTATAGACTAAGAATCAAACTCGCACTCTTCTACACAACACGCAGAAGTCTTACCGTCTGAGCTATTGAAACGACATGAAAGCTTTCCTTTCTGTGCGGAGTGTCGATCTAGTCATGAAGGTCCATTGTCGATTTAACTACACGATTTATGTATATATTTATCTTTTATTTACGTAATATTATCATATTTTTTGCAGTTTTTGAAGTGAATTTCGGAACGATGCTAGTAACAAACCAAATAGTCTGAATTTAAGTAACTCAATATTCGTTATCTTGTGTATCAGTGCTCTGGTCTCCGATCATGCGCAGTGTCTCACATCTGAGACTTAGGAATACTCAATCGTCTCATCCTTTTTCAGGGAAACTGTACCTTGGAATATACCCTTTTGTAAGTTGGGGCACTAAGGCTTACTCTGACTGAGATTTTACTTCTTGGTTTTGTGTTAGAAACATATATCAATGAACGAAATGTTTACTTCTGATACTAAAAAGATTGTTTCGTCCACAGAACTCACACTTTGCAATAAATCAAACCGAAATTACGACCAGAGCTACTGAGCGACTCTCTCTACAATCTGCTTCAGTTCGAGTCCTCTGGGGAGCAAAAAAAAAAAATGTTCAAAGCTATACTATGCTGAAAGTATAACAGTCTTCCCTACTAAATAGCTGGACTAGTGCGAATTAGGAATATATTATTTATGAGGTAAAAACCCCTTTATTTCGGGTTAAAATAAAATAATGTATCTAAAATAATGTAAATAAATTATTAAAAAGATAAAAAAAATAGTTTAACCAAGGCTCGAACCGGAGCCCATCTACACCACGACCAGTCCCTTGACCATTAGGCTACGGAGAGATACGAAATACAATTGTTGAATTAGGATATAAAAAGCGTTTCATGTTTTCTGCCTATAGTGTTTAATTTTAAACAAAATGTGTTTTATGCCATATAGAGGAAATATATTCATGTGAAGTGACAATTTCAATCAAAGATCGTTTCTCGTATTAGCCTATGTAATTTTTAATTAACATGATTTTATTTAATATTTCAGTAGCAATATGGCGCATCTACAACGAAGGAAGAGATGAACACATATGAAGGACTTCTGATTCGTGATTGGTTGACGTTCAGCTTGCGTTTCTTTGCGTTTGTGAAAGCTTGACCTTGGCAATGTTGAAACAACGCCGTCATGCGTTCGTTCATTCTAACGCTGATCGTAATGAAATACACGGAGCTTGTATTTGTCGAACTTCTACGGACTGCACCGCGACGTGACGTAACGCAAACGAACGTCGATCGTAATCCCGGCCTAAAACAAACATGCTTCCTATGGTATAAACAGCCATCGGATTCGTTCGAACAGGCGGCGAAACAAATATAAAAAAATCGCCTCTCGCATGAAGAAACTAATAAATTCAGATGATGAAGGATGGGTAGAACGGAGAAAAACCGGCATCGGGACCCGAATCCGGGTTTTCAGCTCTACATGCTGACGCTTTATCTACTAAGCCACACTGGATTCTAGTTCCGATGTCGGATTGAATCCCTCTCATTTTAAGTTCCACGTATTATTTTTCCTTTGGTGGCCTACTCTCATGTAGGCCTACTGTGTCACAAAATATGTGTCAGTAGCATAATGACCAACACTATGTACAGAGGTGCACTCATTACGAGTGATCAAGTGGCCGGGATCCGACGGAATAAGCGCCGTCTTGAATCACTACGTGATTATTTAAGCGTATCATATTACTATGATGTACCGAAGTACATATGATATTTCCGTGCAGGTATTCTGCGTTACCATCCTAAGAAAAATAAAATAAAATGAAAAGTAATAAATTCAGTCTTAGGAATTCATAGTCCCTAACTCAGAATGAAGGGAAATGAAGTTTATGTTGTATGCGCTGTGGCGTGGCTGTGGAAGATGACGTCACAGAGCTACACGTAATATACATGTACTAATCAATGAAATTCAATGATTTTTAATAAATCTGGACTATCTACATCTGAATGGGTAATCTGCCTTAAAATTAATGTCAATTTAGCAGCAGTTAGAGGAGTATCTGGTCGCCTTTTGGACGGATCCCGGTGCAGACATGGATGCCCGCAGACTGAAACCACTGCCCACGTCCAAGGTCAGTGTAACAGAGGTTTACTCCTCCGAAAAGCCAGACATTATCATGTTCGATCCTTAATTGCAACTGCTTTGAAAAAAAAGTCTTGGACAGTAGAAGAGGAAGTTTTTTGCCTTGCTACTAATGGCTCCTCTAGACGTATTGACTTTATAGCGTATTCCCAGACTACCAAGAAAGGTTATATAAATTATCCTACCATAAGGATTGAAACGGGGAGTATCCAGCCGGAGGATGTCAATCAAGAAAATATCAACATTTATCTGCCAACAGTTGATTACTTCAAAGTATAATACCAGCTTGAAAACATTCAGGTGATTGGTCTTCTTATTGGAGCTCGTGGTGTGATTCCCAAGTCCTTTGAAAGCTTAAGGAAAACTTTTAAACTACCACAGACACTTACTGCTGACATCATAACTTAAGTTTTGAAACGCTCTTGCCAAATTTTGAGTCATCATATTCACCCTGTTTAATTTCTTTTTCTTCACTTTATAATTCATATATGTTTATTTTAATTTTCTGTCAACAAATTTATGTAAACATTTAATATTGTAAAATTCATATATTGAACACTACCATTCCAACCAAAAAAACGGAATTGATTATGTAGTTGTTCTGCATAATTAATAAATATGTTTATGCATAATATGTAGTTGTATTTCCACTTGTTTCAATAGCAAATAATGTAAAGGGTTAATGAAGCCATTAGAGTTGTGAAATAAAGTAATATATTTTAACCACATAATAAAAATATAAGGCATAGGACCCTATAGCCATAAACTGCTTCAAGGGACATTATGTTAAAAATGTAACAAACATCTCTTATATGTAATATGACTTTCAATAACATACAATCGTATACTTCGCTTAGTGTACAAAACACATTGATGGAATAACGGTCTATGTTGCCCGTCCGATAGTAAATTTATGAGTGGAATTACGCTGTAACATTTTTGTTTCTTCTGCATTAGTAGATTGTAACATAAACCGTTATTCGGCCCAACGCTTCAATTGTAATTTTCGTACTTCTGTTCGAAGCGGTCATTCGTTAGGGAGACAAGCTGCACATATTATAAAAAAATTTGTATACCTATTTTTCCTTGAAGGAGAAAGCAAAGAAAAAATATGTACCGGTAACAATAATTACAGAATATACGAAGTTTGCAATATTTCTCATATTATGCAGCTTTTATATAAAATAATACTGTTACATTAAATACTATTCAACATTTCTTAAGTGTCTCATATAGGCCTATTATTCCATATTAGTACGTACCTCACGTTGTAAATAATAGTCCGATTCCCGCTTTGTTAATATTTTTGTGTTTGTGGTCGTAATACCACACCTCTCCGTTAGCTGTCGGATCCGCAACATTTCACACTAACGTCAATGATGCTAGCAAATACCTTACTATAATAATACCGGACAGCTGTATACTAACAGCATTGACGTGAATGCGAAATATATAAGGACTTGACATCTAGTGGAGCGGCGTGGAATTACGTCCACAAATACAAATATTAACATAGCCGAATTCGACTGTTCTTTAAAATGTGAGTTACTAATGTGTAATAATAATTTGAAACACTTAAGAAATGTTGAATAGTAGGCCTATTCAATGTAAAATTATTATCTTCTATCAAAGCTGCATATTATGAGAAATATTGCATACTTCATATTACTTTCCGCAATTAATTGTTGCATATTTTTTCTTTGGTTTAGTGAGACAAAATCAAGAGAATGAATTTACAATAATGCTTTATATATGCATTGCTGACAACTGCAAAGATAAAACTGATAGTAATCTGATGCTTGTAATAATTAGTAAAGGCATGTGGACATCAATAAAACTTAATAATATGATAAAATCTTAAAATTCCAAATACCTATTAACTTCTATTCATTTATTAGGTCTGAATAAAAAAGCTAATTTGTATTTTTCTATCAACACAAAGACGAAGGAATTAGGCCTACTAAAGAATCTTGTTGACTCACGTTTTACGATCCCTCGGAAATCGACAGTACGATTTGGAGTAATTTGTAATGCTATAATTGTAGCAATTATAAACAGCACATATACACCCTGACATTTTAACACAACACTAATCAATAAAACTATTAACTAGCCCAGCAACAATATACATTGCAGGTGATTATAGCTTGTTTCGCGAGTATCACCACACCGGCCGCCTAGGTAGCAGCACCAGTGTCGTTCGCGAGCAGAACTGCTAGCTGTCCGGTATTATTATAGTAAGGTATTTGCGGCTAGCATACAGCTGTCCGGTATAATAGTAGTAGTAATAATAATAATAATAATAATAATAATAATAATAATTCTTTGTTTATACTGACAGAGTTTAGGCCATAGGATCTTCTCGTACACTCTACCAGGTCACAAAGTATACAAGCAGTGAAAATTTAACAAAAAGTTAAAGAACAGAATACTAACATATTACAATAATAATAATAATAATAATAATAATAATAATAATAATAATAATAATAATAATAATAGGGTAATAAAATCGACACTTAAACAACATGAAAATAATACCATAATAGAAAAAAAAGTAAAATACATTGGAATGTAGTAAAATGAACTTATTTATTTATTTATTTAACCTCGCAGAGATAAAGCCATGAGAACAAAAAAGGGGAAAGGAAGGAATAGAAATACATATATATATATATATATATATATATATATATATATATATTTATATTTATATATTTACAAAACTATCGCAGAGAAAAGGGCTTATAACTGAAAGGAATCTGAAATGAAAAAGTGCGATTTTAGTTTATTTTTGAAACTACACAATGTCCGACAGTCTCTGACATGTTGTGGTAGAGAGTTCCAGAGATGGGCTGCAGAGACGGTGAAAGATGAAAAGTAGAAGGATGTTCTGTGTTTAGGAATGGAGAGTGTGATATGGTGTTGTGAGCGAGTATCTATTTCGTGATATGAGGACAAATGTTGAAAACGAGAAGCTAAGTAGCTAGGGTTAGAGTTTTGAAGAATATTGAAGAGTAAAGTGAGAGAGTGAATAGTTCTTCGCTCTTTGAGACGGACCCAGGACAGCATATTTAGTCAAGATGTGATACGGTCAGATCTACGGACGTTGCAAATAAATCGAACGCATGCATTATGAACACGCTGTAGTCTGTCTGTCAGTCTCATGTTAAGGTCAGTGTAGAGAGTGTCACAGTAATCAAAATGAGGCATCAAGAGCGACTGCACTAAATTCTTCTTCAGAAGCAACGAAAGGAAATTTCGAATTCTTTTTAGTGTGTGAATTTTTCATAAAAATCATTTTACATATGTTTGTGATTTCAGTATACCAACTTAAATTTTTGTCCATATAAATTCCTAGATTGTATACTCTATTACTGTAAGGGATAATAGTTTCATTCATTTTCACATGAGATAAGCACCTTGTGTTCAATTTACTTAAAAGTCGATGATATCCCATTGCAATTGTCTGTGATTTCTCTGAGTTCAATACTAGTTCTAATTTTTTCGTCCATGAAATAACTGATAGTAGGCTATTATAGTAAGGTATTTGATATTTCTCAATGTAGACTTACGTAGCAATCAACCTTCGGTTATAAAATGTAGTAATTTAATATCCAGTTACTAGATAGTCATATAAAAGTTGCATAGCTATTTATACTTAATGACATACTATGTATGTTTTGATTTAAAAACATATCGCAACAATGAGTATCAAATTATTCCTGACTGTATAATGGGTTAAAGGATGGATGTTGATAACAGAAAACCAACTTAACAAGTCGAAAAATGTAAACTCGGATACTTCTTGTCTTCCGTTGACAGTTTTATGAAGACAAATAAATAAATATAAATAGTTTATAGGTAAATGAAAAGTATTCTGCTGTTCATGTCAGTTATTTCTACTTCATTCACAGACAGTATACTGACGTTAAGAAAATGCAATGATTTTACTCGAAATTATATCTTGGTAACTTAATACTGTAAATTATTGTATTATCGTATTATGCTGAACGTTCTCGTTTCCTTCTTGTGTGATTAAAATCGCGGACGCGAGATTGGTATTTTAGTGATTGAAGTGCTATCAAATACTGTACCTTACTATAATAATACCGGACAGTTGTATACTATAGTCGCGACGCTGTTATTCCCAGCGTGAATCCTCCGTCTTGCTTACGTCTTAGGAAGTGAAGACTCTATAAAGTCTAGGTACGTAGTATCATTCGCCATTTTTGTTCTCTCGTTGTCGAACTACCATACGAGGAATCTATTTACCACACCGTTAAACATTATCATGTTGCAGCTCCTATGATAATAAATCAAACGCACTGTAATTCAGCAAATAATTGAGCGGAAAATAACGTCTTCGTGTGCTTTCTGCAAACGACAACGAAAGAGGCAAAATGGCGGGCGATTATATTAAGTATTTATCGAGCCTTAAGAAATGAATAACGTCTTTCTCAGCGGATCACAAGACGCACACGTTTAAATGTAGCCGATCTGCAACGCGATTGGCTGCCGGAAATTAGAGCGACGGGACTATAGCAGCATTGACGTGAGTGCGAAATGTCGCGGACCTGACATCTAGCGGAGTGGTGTGGGATTACGTCCACACATCCCGTCGCTCTAATTTCCGGCAGCCAATCGCGTTGCAGGTCGGCTACATTTAAACGTGTGCGTCTTGTGATTCGCTGATTCATTTCTTAAGGCTCGATAAATACTTAATATAATCGCCCGCCATTTTAGCTCTTTTGTTGGCGTTCGCAGAAAGCACACGAAGACGTTATTTGCCGCTCAATTATTTGCTGAATTACATTGCGTTTGATTTATTATCATAGGAGCTACGACATGATAATGTTTAACGGTGTGGCAAATAGATTCCTCGTATGGTAGCTCGGCAACGTAAGAATAAAAATGGCGAACGATACTACCTACCTAGACTTTATAGAGCCTTCACTTTCTAAGACGTAAGCAAAGAGGCGGAGTCACGTCGGAAATAACAGAGTCGGGACTATAACATAGCGGGAATCGGAACATTGTTTAAAACGTGAGGTACTGATGTGGAATAATATACGAGACACTTAAGAAATATTGAATAGTATTTAATGTGACATTATTTTATATCAAAGCTGCATACTCGTATTATGATAAATATTGCATGCTTCATATTATTTTCCGTAATTAATTGTTGCGTATGTTTTCTTTGCTTCAGCGAGACAAAATTAATTCTGACATTAAAAATGAATTTACAATAACGCTTTATATACCCATTGCTGACAACTGCAAAGATAAAATTGGTAATAATCTGATGCTTGTAATAAATAATAAATGCATATGGGCAACAAAAAAAAAAAAACTAAATTTGCTAAAACTTCAAAATTTCCAATACCGGTATATTTTAACTTCTAGTCATTTATTAGGCCTGAATAAAGGAAGCTAAATTTTTTTGTTCTATCAACACAGGGACGAAGGCATTAGGCCTACTAAAGAATTTTGTTGACTCTCGTTTCATGATCCCACAGAAATGAAAAGCAGGATTTGTAGCAGTTTGTAATGCTTTAATTGTAGCAGTTATAAACAGCACATAGACACCCTGACATTTAACACAGCACTAATTAATAAAACTATTCACTAGCACAGCAACAATACACATTGCAGTGAATTACAGCTTGTTTCGCGGGTTTCACCACACCGGTCACCTAGGTAGCAGCACCAGCTTCGTTCGCGCGCAGAACTGCTAACTTCCGGGGTGATATCTTACTATTATAATTTGTTGCGAAAAATGTGAGTAATAACGTTTGACTATTTTTGGACAATTTTTTTAATCTTCCATTTTCGCAGTATTTTACCGTTGTAAAAAGGATAGAAATATTATCATTTGTCGGATATCAGCTATAACCTAAACTAACATAACCTAAGAATATTAAGTTAGGTTAGATTATGTTGTTATAATAAATCCTTAACCATCTGTTACAGCATGAATCATGGCTGCCAGGGAACATATTGTTACAAGCTGTATTACATCGAGATATAGGCTATTTACAGTGAAAACAATTAGCTGCACTCAATATTGAAGCCTTTTTAATTACATACAGATACGTTCATAAATACTAAAGTGATTGATATTAATATTAGCACTGCATCAGCAATAAAGGAAGAAGGGTAGTTTCCTAGTACCCGTATTCATTACATAGGTCGTATTTATATTTACCCAGTGGCTTTCTGAAAAGAATTTTAATAGTTTGTTACTAGATATGATTCTAGTCAGTTTGTAATATTCTTTTGGACCAGGGAAAATATAAATCTTTTATGATTATACAACAATGGCTGACTTAACAGCTTATGTAAGGAGTATCGGGTACAAGGAAACTTCCAAGAGAAGATGCGTGCTTATAACGTAAGCATTTCTGTGATTATTAGTCCGTATTAATAATTATAGTTGCAGATTTTCAAAACGATATTTCTTTACTTCACTAATGTAACAGTTTATATTTCATTATGACTAATGACGTGAAAATACGTTATCTAAGATATGAAAACAATGTTAACACTCACCATTGTATTCAACATCACAATCACCTTCATTTTCTATTGGTTCTCCTTGATCCTGGATAACTGAAAAAATCTTCGCACCCATATCTTCAACTTTGAGAGTGAAAGTACCACAGCCAGTTTTCAGACGTTACACTTTATCTTATGCATGACCCTTTTTAGTATTTCTCTTAATACTTTGATAACATCGATTTGTTTTATAGTTGGCGTTTTCACATCCAAATGGCGATTGAAATATTGGGTTAAAGAAACCAATGCTTGTTCCACCACTATGTTTGGCTACAATTACATTTTTATAATTAGTAATTGTTACATCTACTAAAATAATTATATTTTATCATATGAGATAAAATTACTGCTATACACGTTTGTGTTCTTCATTTCCATTCGAATTATATTATTGGTCTCTAATACTTCGACAATGTAACAATACAATTTTAAGCTAAAACAAATAACTACTCCACAACCATAGGCACATTCAGTAAACTTTCACATGATCACTGCCTCTTTGATTCTTGTTACATAGCTCAACATCATATTACTTAACCGAATTTTTTTTTTTTTTACTGTTATATTTTATACTCGCCTTAACGTCTCTGGTCATATCGCGAGTTAATCTTTTGGGTGAAATCCGAAGGTCTATGTACTAGTGTTGAGACTGGTCCTATTGTTGTGAAGTAGATATTGTACATGAGGAGAAACGAGCAATCTACGTTCCAAACCATCCCGTTTTTCTGAATGAACTGGCCCTCCTCATAGTTAGAGAGTCAGTCAAACTTTTACGGAACCACCTAATTCAGTGTATGGAAAAAATTGACGCACCATTATCAATTTTCTTTTTCCTTCTTAGCTTTCATTGATTCTTTACTTGAATTTTTTTTTCTATAAACTACCATTGTTTGTTTGTGTATTTGCCTTTTCCTTACTCTTTTAGCTCTCATCTTCTATTTGTTCTTGTATTGTTTTGTATGCTTTGTCTAATGGCAGCCTCTAATTTGAGGAAACTTTGATAAATACTGTAAATAAATATTACTGATTTGTTATATGATTTTTTTGGTGACGAATGAAGCCGGTGATATTCAGTGATGTTGTAGTCCGAATTTCCTGGAATTTTCTTTACACATAGTAGCCTCTTTTTATACAATGCTGTAGGCTGTGTAATTTTCTTTACACATAGTAGCCTCTTTTTATACAAATGATGTAGGTTGTATAAACATCTTCAAACATAGTAGCACAGTCTAGTATATACAGTCGCGAAGCACAATACGTAGTAAATATGCAAACAGATAGTTGCTCACCACTAGGATCGCTAATATCGCCTCATTACAGGCAATGCAAAATAGCACCGTCACAGTCTATTGTTTCTAGCACCCTCAAAACTCAAGCTTCGTGACTGTAGACTGTAGACTGTGATAGTTGCCTCTTTTTATACAAATGCTGTAGGCTGTATAATTATCTTCAAACATAGTAACAAATGATGTAGGCCAGTGACCGTCAACTCGACTGAAAACGGGCATGGGCGCTCATCACCCCTTCCGTGCGGGGCAAGCGTGCATTACCTCGTGCTCGGCATTATACAACCCTGTCTCCCGTTCAGTAGCGGCTCTTGGCAGAAGCTAGCTGCAATGTTGAAGTAGTAGGCTATGTCTCAACAGTCGTCAGGAATTTCATTCACAGTTTCAAGACTTGAACGTATGATTTCAGATTTCAAGATTTTCATAGCCTAGCGTTGGGAAAAATCGTTCTTTTTCTGGAACTTTTCCAAGAGTTTCGTTTCCAAGAAAGTACTAGTTTCAAAGAACAGTTCAGAAATACGAGCAAGCGTCTGACATAACGTAATAATCACCAAAATGTTATATTGTTTCGGAACTAGCTCCGTTTTCAAAAATCTTAGACAATAATGCAATTCGAACCACGACAGCTGTTGCAGTCAGGTGTAACAGTAATTTATACAAACCATAAAACGTCGCAATAATTTGAACATTCCTTCTTTTAAATATGGGATATTACTACTACGTGATATTAGTCTCTACTAAAGCTTCTTAATTTATTTGTAATAAACATTGAGATTAGTTGGGCTACATTTGCACTGTTGTTACCGTTGTCATTCATTCATAGTGCTCTGCCCAAGGGCAGGTATTTCACTGCAAATCCAGCATTACCCAGTCTTTCCATTTTCTGCCTTCCTCTTAGTCTCCGCATTAAGATCCATATAATATCTTAATGTCGTCTCTAATCTGATATCTTCTTCTGCCCCAAACTCTTCTCCCGTTCACCATTCCTTCCAGTGTATTCTTCAGAAGGCAGATATGTTACAATATACAAATTTTATAACACAATAGTGCAGTATATAAATCTGTGTATTTTTTTCATTTTATATTGTAAAACAGTGACTTTAAAATAGTAATAATAATAATAATTATTATTATTATTATTATTATTATTATTATTATTATAGGCACAATCTCACAATTTGATTTTGTTTTCATTCTTATTGCTATATTAATAGTAAACAATGTAACTGAAGCTGATTTGCCAATCAGATTGATTATTTAATATTGAAACGCGCCCTGCAAATTCATTGTAGTAAAAAATTTCGCTCTCCTTCCAACATACTCAATTGTGAGAACATTTAGCCCGGAACTGTTATGGTCTCTGAGAGAGTATCTGGAGTGTTCCAGACAAGATAATTGGACGGTAAGTTACACAGTATTCTAATTCCTATGAGAAAGATTCTGTCAGAAACTCCTACAGTTATTTTGGAACAGTGTTTTCCGACCTATAGGTCTTTTTCTGGAACTGTTATTTTCTCGGAACTGTTTCGAAAGTACTGTTATATCACTTTTCCCTATCTCTATCATAGACCCATCTACTGTGAATGTTGATTGTGCTCCTGCTTAGCTTCAGCTAGAAATTACAGACTGATAGTGTGATTTTTATTCACATTTTTCATTAGTCAGATTTCTCAGGCTTCATCAGCAGCTTTCGACAGACTGCATATTCGGATCCACATACATATACGAACATTTAAACGGTAGCCGTCGCAAACATAATTTTGTACATTATTAATATTATACGACATAGAGTTGAATGTACAATTTTTATCAAGTTTGGAGATATGAATGTTTTTTGTCATAATGTTTTGCATGGAATTACCCAGGTATCATCTTAGACACAAATAATGATCAGCAGCCATAGGCTAAGTCCCCTTCGGAAAAATTTCGTGTGCTTTCGTGAGAACTTACATAGTTTCACGCGTGAACGAATGTATTGCAAATATACGGCGGGACAGATCCAATAACTTGTCATTGTTTCAAATGACCCTTATTGTAAGAACACGTAACTGTCACCTCGAAACCAAGGTTCACATGGCGGTTTAGTAACAGAGAGGGTGTGATTGCAATACTGCGCTGTGTGTTTCTTTTATTTCGTTTCTCTGTTCTTCTTTCTGTTTATAAATTAAGTATTGTAAATAATTCAGGACAAATATGTATTCAATTATATATAATTGTAGTGTTAATACATACATACATACATACATACATACATACATACATACATACATACATACATACATACATACATACATACGTGGTACAGTCATTAAGTTCTTGGACTGACGCCTGGAGAGTAGGCAACCATAAGAATCTGGCTGTCTCACAAGATGCCGCGTAACACGGCGTACACTTAAACAGATCCACATCCTCCCTCAAAACAGTCGCCGTTGGCCGCTATGCACGTCTGCCAACGTTGGTATAGCTGCTGGAAGCACCGCTGAAAGCACTGGAAGGTCCCGTACGGCTTCTCTTGTGGCAGTCATGTCCTCTTCAGCCGAATTAAATCTACGCTCACGTAGGATTGCTTTCAAGTAGGGAAAGAGAAAAAAATCGCATGATGCGAGATCAGGTGAGTACGGAGGATGTAGCAAAACAGCGACCTGTTGCCTTGCAAGTATCTCTTGGACAAGAACAGAGCGATGAGTAGGGTCGTTGTCGTGTAGCAACAGCCAATATTCTTCCTACGCCAAAGTTCAGGACGCTTACAACGAATTGAATCGCGGAAACGGCCAAGGATCTGCTTGTAGCGGGTGTTGTTTATAGTTGCACCTTGTGGGATGAATTCCATGTGAACAATTCCTTTTGAATAAAAAAACAGTTCAAGCATCACCTTGCCTTTCGACCCGTCATCTCACGGTTTTTTTCTGTCGTGGCGATAATGGCGTTTTCCTGGTGGCGGATTGTCACTTCAGTTGCGGATCGTAAAGGAAACACCTGCGACTCATTGAGTCGTCACCGTAAACTTGCTGCATCATTTGAAACGATTCGATAGCGGTTTTGCCTGATTTCTGGGAGAACTTGACTGCGACATACTCGAGTTCCGACGCGCGCATTCAAATCACCGTCACAACAAAGACCGTAGTTCTGCTTACACTGTATGCACACAACTAACTCTTGCTGGGTCGAGAGACTAACTGACAAGGTACCATACCATGGCGCCACCTATCAGCCCTGGTGCACCACCTGTCATTATGCCCCCAGTCTTAAAATTTAATGACTGTACCACGTACATACATACATACATGCACACATACATACGTACGTACATACATATATACATACATACATACATACATACATACATACATACATACAAAATAAACATCTTTTCCCTCGTAGTGTGAACCAGGTGTTGTCTGAAGATGGAAAAGTGTAGTTGTCTGAAGTCGGAAATAATATCAGTCATTGCATTTGTGAGCTGATTCTTGAAATTATATCAGGATCTCAATTTTTATTTAGCCAGATTCATCTGCGAAAAAAAAACTGTTCGCATATGTAGGTGGAGCCAAATATTGATGCAATTTTCACAGTGAAACTATGTAGATTTTTATATGTTAATTTACAAAGTTGTTTATATCTGTCCAAGTCAACAGTATTAGTATTTATTTACTTTAGGTAAATGTGTTATTTTGTAGACGAATAACCTCCAAATGGAAATCTAATCGAACATATCGGATATCAACAAGAAAGGGGTTTGAAAATAATAAGTAGTTCTCCAAATTTTAAAATCAACAAATATATTATTGGAGAATTGTGAGGCTAATTTGTCTAGCACTTGGGTGGCATTATCATGATTATACAAATACACTGAACATTTTCAAATTCTTGAAATAAATAACATGATGTTGAGACCATTCAATTACTTAGATATATATCTTAGTTCTAAAATCTATACTAATAATAAATCTGTAGCCAAAATTTTTCTGGTAATTTTCGATTTTCCAAAAATAATTGGTGTTAACATGTATAATTAATCACCCTGAGACCGAAAATAGCTTTTTTTTTAATTTTTGTGTGTATGTCTGTCTGTCTGGATGTTTGTTACCTTTTCACGCGATAATGGCTGAATCGATTTATATGAAAATTGGAATATAAATTAATTTCGTTGTAACTTAGATTATAGGCTATATGTCATTCAAAATACTGTATTTAAAAGGTGGGTTATAAGGGGGCCTGAATTAAATAAATCGAAATATCTCGCTTATTATTGATTTTTATGAAAAATATTACATAACAAAAGTTTCTTTAAAAATGATTTCCGATAAATTTTATTCAATGCAAAATTTTCATAGGACTGATATTACTATAATGTACCGAAGTACATAATATTTCCGTGCAGGAATCCTACATTACCATATGGCGAGATATCTGTTTTAAAATAACAATGTTTTTTATATCATGGCCAGGTCCAAATAAAATACGAGTAATAAAGATAAACAAATGACTGCATTTATTTAAGGCGGCCTTGGAGTCCTTGGACAACATGGATGATATGATGTGTGTTTTATAATCTATACTAATAATAATCTGTACCCGAAATGTTTCTGGTAATTTTCGATTTTCCAAAAATAATTGGTCCTAACATATATAATAAACCACACTGAAACCGAAAATCGCTTTTTTGAAATTTTTGTTTGTATGTCTGTCTGTATAAAGTATACACGTTAAATCTAAATGTTGCCAATCTTCATTAAACTATGGTTGCATGTAATAAAAATTAAGAAACACGTTAAAGGAACTGTCATTGCACCAAATGAGTGGTCTCTGGACCAAAATGATCGCATTTTAATTATTTAAATACAATTTAAATTAAGTAGCATATTAAACGATTTATCCTTCTATCAAACACGAATGTTCCCTGGATCAAACGTCTTATTTTAATTATGTAATTACTTTACATTTATTTCTAACGGGTGCAGCGGAGCGCACGGGTACGGCTAGTAATACATAATAGTAATATGCGTTACAAGAGCGGTATGTTGACGTTTTCATGTTCGAGGAAAAGATTGAAAAAGCGAAACGTAGTTGAGCTTTTTTAATTTCCGAGATACACTTGTCGTATCGTGGGATCAACTTTTGTATCCCTCTGTCGTAGAACTCTGTCGCCTGTGAATGGAATCAGCGTGTGACAGATGTCTTCAGCTCTTCGTTGTTGCCAAAACGCCCACCGGAGGACAGGAATTTCTTGAGGTGCAAGAAAACATGAAAATCGCTGGGAGCAAGATCAGGACTGTAGGGTGAATGATCAAACAACTCCCAGCCAAATACCGTCAAAACAGCTGCTGTGCGCCGAGCCGTATGTGGACGAGCATTGCCATGGAGGAGCACAACACCTGCAGTAAGCATTCCATGCCTCTTGTTTTGAATGGCACGTCGCAATTTTCGCAGTGTTTCACAGTAACGGTCAGCGTTCATTGTTTCACCTCTTGGAAGGAAGTCAATGAGCAGAATGCCCTTCCTGTCCCAGAACACCGTGCACATCACTTTCCGTACCGACAGCGTCTGTTTCAATTTCGTTCTGACCGGAGATCCACTATGCCGCCAATACATTGACTGCTGCTTGCTTTCCGGGTTGAAGTGCGAAATCCAAGTCTCATCGCCCGTGACGATCCTGTCGAGGAATTCGTCGCCGTCATCGTGATACCGTTGCAGAAATGTCAGTGCTGCTCCTAAACGATGCATTTTGTGTTCGAGTGTCAGGTTTTTCGGCACCCACCTGGCACACACTTTTCTGAACAGCAGGTGCTTAGTGACAATCTCATGCAACAAGGATCGCGATATCTGCGGAAAATGGCTGCTCAGCTCCGTAATCGTGAAGCGACGGTTCTCCATGATGCACTGCCGCACCAGCTGAACATGATCATCATTGATGAGGGAAGGTCGCCCACTGCGCTCTTCATCGTGGACACTTTGACGACCTTCGGAAAACTGACTACACCAGCGACGCGCCATCTGCTTACTCATGATATTCGGCCCATAGACCTGACAGAGCTGCCGATGAATTTCAATGGGGGCAATGCTTTGTGCATTAAAGAACTTTATCACCGACCGAACCTCGCAGGCGGCGGGAGAAGGAATAAGAGCTTCCATTTCGGACCACTGCTGCCACGCTACTGGCACCAGACGGGACATGTCCGGCTGGCATATGATTGATACGTCATAGATCTGTTACGCATGCGCAACTGACACGGCTAATTACGTTTACTTTCAAGGGGAAAAAATCGGGAAACTTACTTTCTGGATGCGCCTCATAAATAAGTTATAAGGAGAAATGTTTCTATGTATGTGAATTTCTTATGAAGATATAAATAAGTTATAAGGAGGAATGTTTCTATGTATGTAAATTTATGATGAAGATATAAATAAGTTATAAGGAGAAATGTTTCTATGTATAATACATTATGTCATGCTATCATTATTAACAGGTTGTTACTACATCTAATATCGTGCGTAATCAGCTTATTATGGCACGCGTGCCAATAATAGCAATGACGTATTGACTATGACGTAATACCGGAACGCTTGGGTGCGGATGCGTGCAACTCGTCTGGATATCTTGCTTACCCGTTCTACGCCACACGTAAAACGAAATGAAACGAAGGGTTCAGAACCATAGTGGACCAAGTGCTATATATTAAAGACGTAGGAATTAAGGGTTAAAATTAAGTTATTACCAGGGAAAGGATTTATATGTAAATACATATTTACTTATAAAGCTAATATAATTTATATTTTGCATTATCTTTATGTTTCACAATGTGTAGGGTTGAAAAATCCTACTTTTATTTTCCATATTTTTCCATATTTTAGAGTTTAGTACATATTTTCGTTAATTTCCATATATTTTCCATATTTCATATAAAACAGTCCATATTATATTAGGTTTAACAATAAAACAAAACAAAATTCCATTAACTTTTAAAAATACATTTCAACAATAGAGATTTAAACACATGTTCAGTAATCCCTTTAACATCAGAGTTATTTGAAAATTAGCAGTCCTATCAACAATGGGAAAGTAAGTTACAAAACTGTATTAATTTAATTTAAAATTTTTAACAGACTTCAGTTGTGCAGCTCAACAGTTAAATGCCAGTCAGAGTACACATAGGTTCAGTTTTGTAAATCATACTATAAAGACGGTAAATATGCCAAAAGTACGTCATTCAGTCAATTTAAAATCAAAACTGACAAGTTACATTTCAGAATTTAAAGAAGATGGTTTATCAACTGACAATAAAATATTATTTTGTAATTTGTGTCAGTGTGCAGTATCATCTACACAAAAGTTCCTGGTGCAACAACACATTACAACTAGTAAACATCAGGCCAACAAACAACTAAATTCCAAGCAGAGACAATTGTTTTTAACACAACCAACAACATCGAATGTAAGATCTGAGTTTAACATCGACCTGTGCCGTTCTCTCATCTCTGCTGATATTCCTCTCTACAAACTAAAGAATAAAGTCTTCAGGGAATTCCTTGAAAAATATACTCAACATACAATCCCGGATGAGTCAACACTTAGGAAGACATATGCTCCATCCATCTACGATGAGACAATACAGAAGATAAGAGATGAAATTAAAGATAGTTCAATTTGGGTTTCCATTGATGAGACTCCCGACAAAGAAGGTAGACTTGTTGGTAATGTAGTTATCGGTTTGTTAAGTGAACAATATTCTGAACGAATTCTTTTACATTGTGATGTTCTAGAAAAGTGCAATAACAAAACTATAGTTAAACTGTTCAACGAAGCTATGGGTATCCTGTGGCCAAAGGGTATTATGTACGATAATGTGTTATTCTTTATTAGCGATGCTGCCCCTTATATGGTCAAAGCTGGACAAGCATTATCTGTTGTATATCATAAATTGACTCATTTTACTTGTGTGGCGCATGCATTTCATCGTGTGGCAGAAGTGGTCAGAGACAATTTCCCTAAAGTAGATTTGTTGATTTCATCAGTGAAAAAAGTATTTCTCAAAGCTCCCAGTAGAGTTAACGTGTTGAAAGAAATGTACCCTGAAATTCCATTGCCACCAAAGCCAATTTTAACTAGATGGGGTACATGGCTAGAAGCAGTTGAATATTATGCCGAACATATAGACTCTATTAACAATGTTCTCCTTGCATTGGACTCTGAAGATGCAGTCTCAATTGATACTGGGAAAACAGTTACCTGTGACATAAGTGTGAAGAATGACTTAGCTCACATTCAGCATACATTTTCATGCATCATAAAAACGCTCAAAAGTCTCCAAAATAGGCACCTTTCACTATCTGAAAGTTTTGAAATTATAAATAGTACTGTGGAACAACTGAATCGTGGTAGAGGTAAAGTTGCAGATGCAGTAAGAGCTAAGGTGGACACTGTACTTTCAAAAAACCCTGGATATGAAGAACTACAAAAGGTTGTTGCTGTGATGAGTGGTGAATCAACAGTGAAGATTAACTTGGACTTATCCCCAGCAGACATTGTGAAATTGAATTATGTACCAGTTACTTCTTGTGACGTCGAACGCTCTTTTAGTCAGTATAAATCTATCCTCAGAGACAATAGAAGAAGATTCACTTTTCAGCACTTGAAAGAAATGTTTGTAACCTATTGTTATGGTAACAGACAATAAAAATTGTGTTTTGTTGAAACTACATTGGAAGATAAGGTACGTCCATTATATTTTTTGTTTAGTTTGATTAAAATGTACCAATATTTAACGTACATAGTCATTTTTTTATAATTTTAAGTCCATATTTAATTCCATATTTTGGTAAAAATCCATATTTAATTCCATATTTTGGTAAAAATAACTACATATATATTTACATATTTCATATATTTTTAGTCCATATAAATCCGTTCCCTGGTTATTACCATAATTCAATGGAAACATATAGCAAGTAATATAAAGTATGCAAAATAAAACTAAATGATATATCAATCTTCATTAAACTACAGTATTCACTTACATTTAACCCTTATTTTCTCCGTTTTTAATAAATGACGCTTGGCCCACTATGCCTTTGAACCTTTCAAATGCAAGATAGAAGGTAAAGTATCATTTATTTCCAGTCTTTAACAATTTTGTATCTCTTTCTTAATATCACATAAAGCAGTTCTGTGGTTCAGAGAACCTATGTTAACAAAATAAAAGACTATATGTAACATAAAATTTCATACCTAAGCTATAACTAGAATTTGTAATACCTGCAAGGTCATCCATTTCTCTTTATTCAATGCCAATGCCAGGCGAAATTAATCGATACAATCAATAAGAACATATCAACACTTATGTCAGCTATGGATGATTTATAATTTATTTCCTACAATTTATAGTGCTAAGATGCCATAAAATGTTGTATCAGATCGTGGATAATCTCATGAAAATTGTCGCATCCACTATCGTTTGTGCAACAAATATTCGCTCATACCATAATCATTAATATTATCCATTTGTTGCGTAAATAGCTATTATGTGCTTTTTAACAATGAAAAATAAGCTGGATATAAAAGAAAGAAATGAACAAAGATAGTTTTACAAATATTTTGACGAGACTTCGTGTTACAGACTTGTAAAATGTAGAATACTACCCTTACTTTTAATTTCACTGTATTTACGACGATTATTTTTTTTCCTTCCCGTAATAGCTTCGAAAACATCGAACATCGAATTTGGTCCTTACTCTTCACGAAAAAAATCTTCCCATTCTTTGTGAACATATCTTATTTTATATTATTATGATGAACCGAAGTACATATTATGATATTTCCGCGCAGAAATTCTGCGTCATCATATGATGAAGGTTGAGTGTAACAGAGAAAAATTCTCTCCGGCACCGGGATTTGAACGTGAGTTTTCAACTCTACGTGCTGACGCTCTATCCACTAAGCCACACCGGAATACCATCCCGATGTGGGATTGAACCATTCCACGTGACATCAAACAGTCCTATTAGTGACCCGAAAGGACTGTTGGGTTCCGCCGACCTGCGCCAGACTGTGCTGCTGGCAGATGCATGGTAAATATCAACCACGTAATTCAAGCCTGATATGAAGCATACAGATATAGACAAACTACTGAAACTTGATTTGTTGTTTTCTGAAACGTAATAAATACAAAGAAAACTATTTCTCGTCAACATAATATCCATTAAATACCAACAGCTTTTATAAATTACTTACACTTTCCTTTTCATCATAGTAGGCCTAATGTAGATGTAATGCAAACCGTTCAAACTTTCAGCTTAACAAATAAAAAGATATCTTTCCCTCAGAAGTTAAATAGCAAATCAACATTATTCTGCAGAACGAAAAAGTTTTTTTGCATTTTACAAGTCTTCATGAGGCTTTTAATAATATTTGTTGATAAGGAAAAAGTTAAAATGGAATATTGTACGTAAAGATTTATTTATCACAATTATCAATATATCTTCTGTATTATTTTCCTCTCCTCTTCTTTCCTTCACTCTTCTGTTCACTCTCTCCTTTCTTCATTTCCTCTCCTCTTCTCTTCTCGACTGGTAACAAGTTACGAAATGTTACTATTGTGTTGAGTCAGATACACTTTGCATTATTATTATTTCATGAATTCTGTAGCGCAATAAATTGTAGAACTGTGTTTTTAATCAAGAAATATCTGACGTTCTTTCGTGAGTTACATACACTTTGCAGAAAAAATGAATATATATTATATTTATCTTATTATTTTATGAAATTCTATAGCACAATAAATTCTAAAACTGTGTTTCTTTAATCAAGGGATAGGGTCTATCTGCCGTTACTTCTTGAGTCCGAAACACTTTACAGAAAAATAAAATATATGATAATTATCGTATTATTTCATGAAAACATATAGTAGAATAAATTGAAAACTGTATATATTTAATCCAGAATTTTCTGTCGTGTGGGAGCAGAAAACACATATGTTTTGAAGTGATTAATAGCGAAAGAACTTAGATTTCAAATCAGTACTTTTTCATCTTAACCAGCGCAGACTGGCTTTCGTGAATGCAAGTCAATCTACTTTACAATGCGAGCAAACAGGCAGGTCTTCTTGGGTCCCGCCTGGACCGAGCTTAAAAAACCCGGGCTGAATGGGCCAGTCTTGAAAGTTAACATGCTTTGTAGGTTCATCGAAACTCAAGTCAGACGACAGGCTCTTACGGGCGCGAGACTTTGTGATTTGCCGGTGTCTATTTTCTATAGGTTTCATTCGATGTGCAATAGCCGTGTCTATTTTTAATTTAACATTCCAGATCTTTATATCAGAAATCGAAAGAGTGGTCGCAAAGATCTGTAGCTGCTCTCCATGCCGAGATATTATTGAAGTAGGCATCGCGGCAAAGCTAATGTTATACGTAATTTCGACGCCCTCATGCTCATAGCGAGGGGTGGTGACGTCATTGGATGTGGTCGCAGAAGTTACATTGGTTCATGTCCTAAGTATTAATGATATTAGCATTCGATTGTGGTTTCAAGAGTAGTTACAGTAAGTACTTGAAATAGTCACTATTTGTGTCACTATTGATTTCGGAACGGATAGCCTAGCCTGCATTTCTTCGCTCAATATGAATCGGCAACATTGATGGCAAAAGCGAAATTAATGACTTGTTGTATCCAATTTGTTCTTCTGAGCAAAACATGACAAGAGGTGCTCTACGCAAACTGCTCATGAACTATTTCAAAGGCAAATTATACAGGTCAGTTGTTGCTTTGGCAGAAGAATTTATGCTAAATAGTCACCATGCTTCTATTACAATCTTAAAAACAGCGAAGTTCATATTGAAGGAGGTAAATGAATTGTGAACTATTTTGCTAGTAATATCAATATAAATTTTTCAGTTTAATACTTTTCTTTTCTTAGAACCAAGATTTTGTTGTATAGTGTCGTGCTGTGAATTTAATATTACTACAAGTTACATTTTGCTGCTAGGGCATGCATCCTATTCTATTTCGCTACTTTTCCGTTACTCGCCCGGTATAAATTAATATATTGTGATTGTTCTTTACATTATAAAAATAACGGATTTCGCAATATGGCTGTAGACATAATAAAGTAATTTAATTTGGCTATAAACACATCCGACATTTCAACGCTTCAGGGCTATGCATTCTGAATAAAACATAGTTATATTTTATGTTAACGTCAACACGCAAAAAAATAACGACATTAAATATTGTGAGAATGGACACAGTCTATTATATACAGTCATTAAGCTCAAAACGTAGTAAATATGCATCCACAGATATATCCTAACCACTAGTTTCGCTAAAATCGCCTCATTATAGACAATGCGAAATATTACCGGCACAGTCTATTGTTCCTAGACCCTCACAACTCACGCTTCGTGATTGTATTTCCTAGACTGTGGCATTGATACATACAGTGGTGCACCCAAGGGGATATTAAAAGTGCTCTGGTCAACCCAAATTGAGAATGGGGAAAGGAATAAAAGATTGTAAGAAAAAATAAATAAAGTTATTAATTTAATTAAATGTATGTATATATTAATTAATAAATGAACAAATAAAATAATAAACAAATCGGTAGGTAAGTAAATAAATAAATACATAAATATATAAAGATGGAAAGAGGTGCTATGAAGGATTAAATTACCTTACCGTCTTACTTTTTGTTACTGTAGGAAGTGTGTGTGTTTGAAAATTAATATGTAAACACGCCAGTAGGTGATTAGATTTTCTACAACAGACTGTAATTTTGAAAGACTCGAACTTTCCACAATATCTGAAGTTGTGTTAACTTTTATTTGGAGCGTGGCTACCAGACTTAACTCTTTACACAGACAAGCACATTTAATTGACAATGTCTGCACTTCTCAAAATATCCTAGTTCAGCGTAGGGTTACCGATATACAGGTCTAATGCTGGTCCATAACAATGACATTGGTTATAAATGACTTTCCCACCCCATATTTTAGGGTGCACCACATGCCTGCACAGACACGAACGATCATCCAACCAGAATGGGGGGAAACGCGTGGTAAACACGTTAATGGCCAGAGTGTATTAAAACGTTACGGTATCTGTAGCAGACTGATTATGAATTGACTTTCCAAACCATATTTCTAGATGTACCAATTTAACAAAAAAAGAATAGTAAATATAAACTCACCTTAAGCACACAAAAACAGCGGGGGGGTTGGTAATTTTTCGGCCTCTTGTTGGGTACTCTAAAGAAAAGGAAATGACAGTCTATAATAAATTATTGTCACTAAATAATATTTATAGACAGAAAGTAACACCAATTAGGTTCATGCAGCGTTGAATATAAAATATCTTTGATCGAAATTTGGACTTTTCGCCCACTGATGTCTACCTGCTTCACAACACACTGCTCAAAAGAAATGTATTAAAAATTAGAGTTTACTACCTGAGCCGTATGTCATCATCTGTGGATCAAAGAACTACAACAACAAGGATACTTATCATATATCAAGCATCACAGTAAACCAATAAGAATACATAATCATTAACCCCTATGGAAAAAAAGCATTTAACGACTCATCAAGAAATGGCAAAAAATGCTTGATCTGCAAACAAGTAAATTGCCTACACCGTACAAGAACTAACAGGTGATGATGATGATGAATACGAATCTGAAACTTGATGAAGTTGGCAGAGAGAAACGCATGAATACAATGACAAAAATATTCTCATCATCACGTAAATAAGTAACTGGTAAATTTACAATTATTATTAATTAATCACTAATGTAGAAATGTAACCTTAATTTGTATACATAATGAACACAAAATAAGACATAGGCTACTTAGTATGTAATCTGAATTATTTTTTCTAGCATCAGACTGTATGTCCCCCTTCAACCTATTCCCAGACTGTGGGTCCTACTACAGTGTGTGGCTGAGTTCTCGGATACGAATACATTATTTAAGCCATATTAGACAGTTGAATATCAATTAAGACATTAAGAGTAATCCCTGTCGCACCTGCAAATGAAGTTCTAGGGCCAATCTTCAGGCTGTTGGGATGACGTTCACTTGCTTGCAGAGAGGTTAACGATCATCCAACAAGTATGGGAGTAACGTGCTTACGTAATACAAATATTTGCTGGGAGTGAACAAAAGTATTCATAGCACCAATCCATCACCCTACTAAGTCCGCGATACTAATTCTTCATTCCTATTCCTTTTCAAATTTTATAAGACACTCAACATTATCATATACGCCTACAAAAATATTGGCACATTTGCAAGGATTAGGGCCTATCTGCCGTTATTTCTTGAGTCACATACACTTTTGAGAAAAATGAAATTTGTATTTATCTTATTGTATTATGAAATTCTGTAGTGGAACAAATTGTAAAAACGTATTTCTTTAACCAAGAATTTTCTGTCGTGTTGGAGCAGAAAATAAGATTTTTTGAAGTGACTAAATAGCGAACGAACTTAGATTTCAAATCAGTACTTTTTAATCTTAACCAGCGCAGACGGGCTTCCGTCAATGCAAGTCACTCTACATTACAATATGAGCAAACAGACAGGCTTTCTTGGGTCCCGCATGGACTGAGCTTATAAACCCCGTGCCCAATGGGCCAGTCTTAAATCTTAACTTGCTTTGTAGGTTCATCGGAACCCAAGTCTGACGACAAGCAGTTACGGGCGTGAGTCATGTCTGATGTGCAGGTGACTATTTTCTATAGCTTTCAATAGAAGTGCATTATCCGTGTCTATTTTTACTTTAATATTCCAGAACTTTCGATCACAAATCCAACGAGTGGTCGCAAAGATCTGTAGCTGCTCTCGATGCCGAGATATTATTGAAGTAGGCATCGCGGCAAAGCTAATGTTATACGTAATTTCGACGCCCTCATGCTCATAGCGAAGGGTGGTGACGTCATTGGATGTGGTCGCAGAAGTTACATTGGTTCATGTCCTAAGTATTAATGATATTAGCATTCGATTGTGGTTTCAAGAGTAGTTACAGTAAGTACTTGAAATAGTCACTATTTGTGTCACTATTGATTTCGGAACGGATAGCCTAGCCTGCATTTCTTCGCTCAATATGAATCGGCCACATTGATGGCAAAAGCGAAATTAATGACTTGTTGTATCCAATTTGTTCTTCTGAGCAAAACATGACAAGAGGTGCTCTACGCAAACTGCTCATGAACTATTTCAAAGGCAAATTATACAGGTCAGTTGTTGCTTTGGCAGAAGAATTTATGCTAAATAGTCACCATGCTTCTATTATAATCTTAGAAACGGCGAAGTTCATATTGAAGGAGATAAATGAATTGTGAACTATTTTGCTAGTAATATGAATATAAATTATTCAGTTTAATACTTTTCTTTTCTTAGAACCAAGATTTTGTTGTGTACTGTCGTGCTGTGAATTTTATATTACTACAAGTTACATTTTGCTGCTAGGGCATGCATCCTATTTTATTTCGCTACTTTTCCGTTACTCGCCCGGTATAAATTAATATATTGTGATTGTTCTTTACATTATAAAAATAACGGATTTCGCAATATGGCTGTAGACATAATAAAGTAATTTAATTTGGCTATAAACACATCCGACATTTCAACGCTTCAGGGCTATGCATTCTGAATAAAACATAGTTATATTTTATGTTAACGTCAACACGCAAAAAAATAACGACATTAAATATTGTGAGAATGGACACAGTCTATTATATACAGTCATTAAGCTCAAAACGTAGTAAATATGCATCCACAGATATATCCTAACCACTAGTTTCGCTAAAATCGCCTCATTATAGACAATGCGAAATATTACCGGCACAGTCTATTGTTCCTAGACCCTCACAACTCACGCTTCGTGATTGTATTTCCTAGACTGTGGCATTGATACATACAGTGGTGCACCCCAGGGGATATTAAAAGTGCTCTGGTCAACCCAAATTGAGAATGGGGAAAGGAATAAAAGATTGTAAGAATAAATAAATAAAGTTATTAATTTAATTAAATGTGTGTATATATTAATTAATAAATGAACAAATAAATTAATAAACAAATCGGTAGGTAAGTAAATAAATAAATACATAAATATTTAAGATGGAAAGAGGTGCTATGAAGGATTAAATTACCTTACCGTCTTACTTTTTGTTACTGTAGGAAGTGTGTGTGTTTGAAAATTAATATGTAAACACGCCAGTAGGTGATTAGATTTTTATACAACAGACTGTAATTTTGAAAGACTCGAACTTTCCACAATATCTGAAGTTGTGTTAACTTTTATTTGGAGCGTGGCTACCAGACTTAACTCTTTACACAGACAAGCACATTTAATTGACAATGTCTGTACTTCTCAAAATATCCTAGTTTTGCGTAGGGGTTCCGATCTACAGGTCTAATGCTGGTCCATATCAATGACATTGGTTATAAATGACTTTCCCACCCCATATTTTAGGGTGCACCACATGCCTGCACAGACACGAACGATCATCCAACCAGAATGGGGGGAAACGCGTGGTAAACACGTTAATGGCCAGAGTGTATTAAAACGTTACGGTATCTGTAGCAGACTGATTATGAATTGACTTTCCAAACCATATGTCTAGATGTACCTATGGAAACAAATAAAGAATAGTAAAAATAAACTCACCCTTACTTCAATAGCCCAGGGCGGTGGGGGCCGCTTCAGTTGCACTTTGTCGGGCGCTCTAAAGAAAAGAAATGACAGTATATAATAAATTAATGTCATTAAATAATTTTTATAGACAGGAAGTAACAATAATTAGATTCATGCCGCGTTGAATATAAAATATATTTGATCGAAATTTGGACTTCTCGCCAGCTGATGTCTGATGCAGAACACACAGCTCAAACAAAATGAATTAAAAAATAGAGGTCACTACCTGAGCCGTGTGTCATCATCTGTGGCTCAATGAACGAGAACAACATCAATTCGATATATCATTTATCCAATCGATTAACACTGTAAACCAAGAAGAATACAGAATCATTAACCCTACGGAAAAAAACATTTAACGACACATCAAGAGATGGTGAAAAATGCTAGATCTGTAAAAGGAAAATTGCCTAAACCGAGCAAAAACTAACGGATGATTGTGATGAATATGAATCTGAAACTTGCATGAAGATGGCAGAGAGAAACGCATGAATACAATGACAAAAAAGTTCTCATCATCACGTAAATAAGTAACTGGTAAATTTACAATTATTATTAATTAATCACTAATGTAGAAATGTAACCTTAATTTGTATACATAATGAACAGAAAAAAAAGACATAGGCTACTTAGTATGTAATCTGAATTATTTTTTCTAGCATCAGACTGTATGTCCCCCTTCAACCTATTCCCAGACTGTGGGTCCTACTACAGTGTGTGGCTGAGTTCTCGGATACGAATACATTATTTAAGCCATATTAGACAGTTGAATATCAATTAAGACATTAAGAGTAATCCCTGTCGCACCAGCAAATGAAGTTCTAGGGCCAATCTTCAGGCTGCTGGGATGACGTTCACTTACTTGCAGAGAGGTTAACGATCATCCAACAAGTATGGGAGTAACGTGCTTACGTAATACAAATATTTGCAGGGAGTGAACAAAAGTATTCATAGCACCAATCCATCACCCTACTAAGTCCGCGATTCTAATTCTTCATTCCCATTCCTTTTCAAATTTTATAAGACACTCAACATTATCATATACGCCTACAAGAATATTGGCACATTTGCAAGGATTAGGGCCTATCTGCCGTTATTTCTTGAGTCACATACACTTTGGAGAAAAATGAAATTTGTATTTATCTTATTGTATTATGAAATTCTGTAGTGGAACAAATTGTAAAAATGTATTTCTTTAACCAAGAATTTTCTGTCGTGTTGGAGCAGAAAATAAGATTTTTTGAAGTGACTAAATAGCGAACGAACTTAGATTTCAAATCAGTACTTTTTCATCTTAACCAGCGCAGACGGGCTTCCGTCAATGCAAGTCACTCTACATTATAATATGAGCAAACAGACAGGCTTTCTTGGGTCCCGCATGGACTGAGCTTATAAAACCCGGGGTCAATGGGCCAGTCTTATATGTTAACTTGCTTTGTAGGTTCATGGGAACCCAAGTCTGACGACAAGCAGTTACGGGCGTGAGTCATGTCTGATGTGCAGGTGACTATTTTCTATAGCTTTCAAAAGAAGTGCATTATCCGTGTCTATTTTTACTTTAATATTGCAGAACTTTCGATCACAAATCGAACGAGTGGTCGCAAAGATCTGTAGCTGCTCTCCATGCCGAGATATTATTGAAGTAGGCATCGCGGCAAAGCTAATGTTATACGTAATTTCGACGCCCTCATGCTCATAGCGAGGGGTGGTGACGTCATTGGATGTGGTCGCAGAAGTTACATTGGTTCATGTCCTAAGTATTAATGATATTAGCATTCGATTGTGGTTTCAAGAGTAGTTACAGTAAGTACTTGAAATAGTCACTATTTGTGTCACTATTGATTTCGGAACGGATAGCCTAGCCTGCATTTCTTCGCTCAATATGAATCGGCCACATTGATGGCAAAAGCGAAATTAATGACTTGTTGTATCCAATTTGTTCTTCTGAGCAAAACATGACAAGAGGTGCTCTACGCAAACTGCTCATGAACTATTTCAAAGGCAAATTATACAGGTCAGTTGTTGCTTTGGCAGAAGAATTTATGCTAAATAGTCACCATGCTTCTATTACAATCTTAAAAACGGCGAAGTTCATATTGAAGGAGATAAATGAATTGTGAACTATTTTGCTAGTAATATCATTATAAAATATTCAGTTTAATACTTTTCTTTTCTTAGAACCAAGATTTTGTTGTATAGTGTCGTGCTGTGAATTTAATATTACTACAAGTTACATTTTGCTGCTAGGGCATGCATCCTATTTTATTTCGCTACTTTTCCGTTATCGCCCGGTATAAATTAATATATTGTGATTGTTCTTTACATTATAAAAATAACGGATTTCGCAATATGGCTGTAGACATAATAAAGTAATTTAATTTGGCTATAAACACAACCGACATTTCAACGCTTCAGGGCTATGCATTCTGAATAAAACATAGTTATATTTTATGTTAACGTCAACACGCAAAAAAATAACGACATTAAATATTGTGAGAATGGACACAGTCTATTATATACAGTCATTAAGCTCAAAACGTAGTAAATATGCATCCACAGATATATCCTAACCACTAGTTTCGCTAAAATCGCCTCATTATAGACAATGCGAAATATTACCGGCACAGTCTATTGTTCCTAGACCCTCACAACTCACGCTTCGTGATTGTATTTCCTAGACTGTGGCATTGATACATACAGTGGTGCACCCAAGGGGATATTAAAAGTGCTCTGGTCAACCCAAATTGAGAATGGGGAAAGGAATAAAAGATTGTAAGAATAAATAAATAAAGTTATTAATTTAATTAAATGTGTGTATATATTAATTAATAAATGAACAAATAAATTAATAAACAAATCGGTAGGTAAGTAAATAAATAAATACATAAATATATAAAGATGGAAAGAGGTGCTATGAAGGATTAAATTACCTTACCGTCTTACTTTTTGTTACTGTAGGAAGTGTGTGTGTTTGAAAATTAATATGTAAACACGCCAGTAGGTGATTAGATTTTTCTACAACAGACTGTAATTTTGAAAGACTCGAACTTTCCACAATATCTGAAGTTGTGTTAACTTTTATTTGGAGCGTGGCTACCAGACTTAACTCTTTACACAGACAAGCACATTTAATTGACAATGTCTGTACTTCTCAAAATATCCTAGTTTTGCGTAGGGGTTCCGATATACAGGTCTAATGCTGGTCCATATCAATGACATTGGTTATAAATGACTTTCCCACCCCATATTTTAGGGTGCACCACATGCCTGCACAGACACGAACGATCATCCAACCAGAATGGGGGGAAACGCGTGGTAAACACGTTAATGGCCAGAGTGTATTAAAACGTTACGGTATCTGTAGCAGACTGATTATGAATTGACTTTCCAAACCATATGTCTAGATGTACCTATGGAAACAAATAAAGAATAGTAAAAATAAACTCACCCTTACTTCAAAAACCCAGGGCGGTGGGGGCCGCTTCAGTTGCACTTTGTCGGGCGCTCTAAAGAAAAGAAATGACAGTATATAATAAATTAATGTCATTAAATAATTTTTATAGACAGGAAGTAACAATAATTAGATTCATGCCGCGTTGAATATAAAATATATTTGATCGAAATTTGGACTTCTCGCCCGCTGATGTCTGATGCAGAACACACAGCTCAAACAAAATGAATTAAAAAATAGAGGTCACTACCTGAGCCGTGTGTCATCATCTGTGGCTCAATGAACGAGAACAACATCAATTCGATATATCATTTATCCAATCGATTAACACTGTAAACCAAGAAGAATACAGAATCATTAACCCTGTGGAAAAAAACATTTAACGACACATCAAGAGATGGTGAAAAATGCTAGATCTGTAAAAGGAAAATTGCCTAAACCGAGCAAAAACTAACGGATGATTGTGATGAATATGAATCTGAAACTTGCTGAAGATGGCAGAGAGAAACGCATGAATACAATGACAAAAAAGTTCTCATCATCACGTAAATAAGTAACTGGTAAATTTACAATTATTATTAATTAATCACTAATGTAGAAATGTAACCTTAATTTGTATACATAATGAAAAGAAAAAAAAGACATAGGCTACTTAGTATGTAATCTGAATTATTTTTTCTAGCATCAGACTGTATGTCCCCCTTCAACCTATTCCCAGACTGTGGGTCCTACTACAGTGTGTGGCTGAGTTCTCGGATACGAATACATTATTTAAGCCATATTAGACAGTTGAATATCAATTAAGACATTAAGAGTAATCCCTGTCGCACCAGCAAATGAAGTTCTAGGGCCAATCTTCAGGCTGTTGGGATGACGTTCACTTGCTTGCAGAGAGGTTAACGATCATCCAACAAGTATGGGAGTAACGTGCTTTCAACACGATGAACACTTGTCCACTAAAACTTTACGTAATACAAATATTTGCAGGTAGTGAACAAAAGTATTCATAGCACCAATCCATCACCCTACTAATTCCGCGATACTAATTCTACATTCCTGTTCCATTTCAGATTTTATAAGACACTCAACATTATCATATACGCCTACAAGAATACTGGCTCATTTGCAAGGATTAGGGCCTATCTGCCGTTATTTCTTGAGTCACATACACTTTGGAGAAAAATGAAATTAGTATTTATCTTATTATATTATGAAATTCTGTAGTGCAATAAACTGTAAAAATATATTTCTTTAATCAAGAATTTTCTGTCGTCTTGGAGCAGAAAATAAGATTTTTTGAAATGACTAAATAGCGAACGAACTTAGATTTCAAATTAGTACCGTTTCATCTTAACCAGCGCACACTGGCTTCCGTCAATGCAAGTCACTCTACATTATAATACGAGCAAACAGTCAGGCGTTCTAGGGTCCCGCATGGACTGAGCTTATAAAACCCAGGGTCAATGGGCCAGTCTGAAATGTTAACTTGCTTTGTATGTTCATCGGAACCCAAGTCTGACGACAAGCAGTTACGGGCGTGAGTCATGTCTGATGTGCAGGTGACTATTTACTATAGTTTTCAATAGAAGTGCATTGTCCGTGTCTATTTTTACTTTAATATTGCAGAACTTTCGATCACAAATCGAACGAGTGGTCGCAAAGATCTGTAGCTGCTCTCGATGCCGATATATTATTGAAGTAGGCATGGCGGCAAAGCTAATGTTATACGTAATTTCGACGCCCTCATGCTCATAGCGAGGGGTGGTGACGTCATTGGATGTGGTCGCAGAAGTTACATTGGTTCATGTCCTAAGTATTAATGATATTAGCATTCGATTGTGGTTTCAAGAGTAGTTACAGTAAGTACTTGAAATAGTCACTATTTGTGTCACTATTGATTTCGGAACGGATAGCCTAGCCTGCATTTCTTCGCTCAATATGAATCGGCCACATT
The DNA here is from genome assembly GCF_040183065.1 of Periplaneta americana. NCBI lineage: Eukaryota > Metazoa > Arthropoda > Insecta > Blattodea > Blattidae > Periplaneta > Periplaneta americana. The sequence continues at coordinate 7,106,923 of NC_091128.1, read as the reverse complement.
GATGGCAAAAGCGAAATTAATGACTTGTTGTATCCAATTTGTTCTTCTGAGCAAAACATGACAAGAGGTGCTCTACGCAAACTGCTCATGAACTATTTCAAAGGCAAATTATACAGGTCAGTTGTTGCTTTGGCAGAAGAATTTATGCTAAATAGTCACCATGCTTCTATTACAATCTTAAAAACGGCGAAGTTCATATTGAAGGAGATAAATGAATTGTGAACTATTTTGCTAGTAATATCATTATAAAATATTCAGTTTAATACTTTTCTTTTCTTAGAACCAAGATTTTGTTGTATAGTGTCGTGCTGTGAATTTAATATTACTACAAGTTACATTTTGCTGCTAGGGCATGCATCCTATTTTATTTCGCTACTTTTCCGTTACTCGCCCGGTATAAATTAATATATTGTGATTGTTCTTTACATTATAAAAATAACGGATTTCGCAATATGGCTGTAGACATAATAAAGTAATTTAATTTGGCTATAAACACATCCGACATTTCAACGCTTCAGGGCTATGCATTCTGAATAAAACATAGTTATATTTTATGTTAACGTCAACACGCAAAAAAATAACGACATTAAATATTGTGAGAATGGACACAGTCTATTATATACAGTCATTAAGCTCAAAACGTAGTAAATATGCATCCACAGATATATCCTAACCACTAGTTTCGCTAAAATCGCCTCATTATAGACAATGCGAAATATTACCGGCACAGTCTATTGTTCCTAGACCCTCACAACTCACGCTTCGTGATTGTATTTCCTAGACTGTGGCATTGATACATACAGTGGTGCACCCAAGGGGATATTAAAAGTGCTCTGGTCAACCCAAATTGAGAATGGGGAAAGGAATAAAAGATTGTAAGAAAAAATAAATAAAGTTATTAATTTAATTAAATGTATGTATATATTAATTAATAAATGAACAAATAAATTAATAAACAAATCGGTAGGTAAGTAAATAAATAAATACATAAATATATAAAGATGGAAAGAGGAGCTATGAAGGATTAAATTACCTTACCGTCTTCCTTTTTTTACTGTAGGAAGTGTGTGTGTTTGAAAATTAATATGTAAACACGCCAGTAGGTGATTAGATTTTTCTACAACAGACTGTAATTTTGAAAGACTCGAACTTTCCACAATATCTGAAGTTGTGTTAACTTTTATTTGGAGCGTGGCTACCAGACTTAACTCTTTACACAGACAAGCACATTTAATTGACAATGTCTGTACTTCTCAAAATATCCTAGTTTTGCGTAGGGGTTCCGATATACAGGTCTAATGCTGGTCCATATCAATGACATTGGTTATAAATGACTTTCCCACCCCATATTTTAGGGTGCACCACATGCCTGCACAGACACGAACGATCATCCAACCAGAATGGGGGGAAACGCGTGGTAAACACGTTAATGGCCAGAGTGTATTAAAACGTTACAGTATCTGTAGCAGACTGATTATGAATTGACTTTCCAAACCATATGTCTAGATGTACCTATGGAAACAAATAAAGAATAGTAAAAATAAACTCACCCTTACTTCAAAAACCCAGGGCGGTGGGGGCCGCTTCAGTTGCACTTTGTCGGGCGCTCTAAAGAAAAGAAATGACAGTATATAATAAATTAATGTCATTAAATAATTTTTATAGACAGGAAGTAACAATAATTAGATTCATGCCGCGTTGAATATAAAATATATTTGATCGAAATTTGGACTTCTCGCCCGCTGATGTCTGATGCAGAACACACAGCTCAAACAAAATGAATTAAAAAATAGAGGTCACTACCTGAGCCGTGTGTCATCATCTGTGGCTCAATGAACGAGAACAACATCAATTCGATATATCATTTATCCAATCGATTAACACTGTAAACCAAGAAGAATACAGAATCATTAACCCTGTGGAAAAAAACATTTAACGACACATCAAGAGATGGTGAAAAATGCTAGATCTGTAAAAGGAAAATTGCCTAAACCGAGCAAAAACTAACGGATGATTGTGATGAATATGAATCTGAAACTTGCTGAAGATGGCAGAGAGAAACGCATGAATACAATGACAAAAAAGTTCTCATCATCACGTAAATAAGTAACTGGTAAATTTACAATTATTATTAATTAATCACTAATGTAGAAATGTAACTTTAATTTGTATACATAATGAACAGAAAAAAAAAGACATAGGCTACTTAGTATGTAATCTGAATTATTTTTTCTAGCATCAGACTGTATGTCCCCCTTCAACCTATTCCCAGACTGTGGGTCCTACTACAGTGTGTGGCTGAGTTCTCGGATACGAATACATTATTTAAGCCATATTAGACAGTTGAATATCAATTAAGACATTAAGAGTAATCCCTGTCGCACCAGCAAATGAAGTTCTAGGGCCAATCTTAAGGCTGTTGGGATGACGTTCACTTGCTTGCGGAGAGGTTAACGATCATCCAACAAGTATGGGAGTAACGTGCTTTCAACACGATGAACCCTTGTCTACTAAAACTTTACGTAATACAAATATTTGCAGGTAGTGAACAAAAGTATTCATAGCACCAATCCATCACTCTACTAATTCCGCGATACTAATTCTTCATTCCTGTTCCATTTCAGATTTTATAAGACACTCAACATTATCATATACGCCTACAAGAATACTGGCTCATTTGCAAGGATTAGGGCCTATCTGCCGTTATTTCTTGAGTCACATACACTTTGGAGAAAAATGAAATTAATATTTATCTTATTATATTATGAAATTCTGTAGTGCAATAAACTGTAAAAATATATTTCTTTAATCAAGAATTTTCTGTCGTCTTGGAGCAGAAAATAAGATTTTTTGAAATGACTAAATAGCGAACGAACTTAGATTTCAAATTAGTACCGTTTCATCTTAACCAGCGCACACTGGCTTCCGTCAATGCAAGTCACTCTACATTATAATACGAGCAAACAGTCAGGCATTCTAGGGTCCCGCATGGACTGAGCTTATAAAACCCAGGGTCAATGGGCCAGTCTGAAATGTTAACTTGCTTTGTATGTTCATCGGAACCCAAGTCTGACGACAAGCAGTTACGGGCGTGAGTCATGTCTGATGTGCAGGTGACTATTTTCTATAGCTTTCAATAGAAGTGCATTGTCCGTGTCTATTTTTACTTTAATATTGCAGAACTTTCGATCACAAATCGAACGAGTGGTCGCAAAGATCTGTAGCTGCTCTCGATGCCGAGATATTATTGAAGTAGGCATGGCGGCAAAGCTAATGTTATACGTAATTTCGACGCCCTCATGCTCACAGCGAGGGGTGGTGACGTCATTGGATGTGGTCGCAGAAGTTACATTGGTTCATGTCCTAAGTATTAATGATATTAGCATTCGATTGTGGTTTCAAGAGTAGTTACAGTAAGTACTTGAAATAGTCACTATTTGTGTCACTATTGATTTCGGAACGGATAGCCTAGCCTGCATTTCTTCGCTCAATATGAATCGGCCACATTGATGGCAAAAGCGAAATTAATGACTTGTTGTATCCAATTTGTTCTTCTGAGCAAAACATGACAAGAGGTGCTCTACGCAAACTGCTCATGAACTATTTCAAAGGCAAATTATACAGGTCAGTTGTTGCTTTGGCAGAAGAATTTATGCTAAATAGTCACCATGCTTCTATTACAATCTTAAAAACGGCGAAGCTCATATTGAAGGAGATAAATGAATTGTGAACTATTTTGCTAGTAATATCATTATAAAATATTCAGTTTAATACTTTTCTTTTCTTAGAACCAAGATTTTATTGTATAGTGTCGTGCTGTGAATTTAATATTACCACAAGTTACATTTTGCTGCTAGGGCATGCATCCTATTTTATTTCGCTACTTTTCCGTTACTCGCCCGGTATAAATTAATATATTGTGATTGTTCTTTACATTATAAAAATAACGGATTTCGCAATATGGCTGTAGACATAATAAAGTAATTTAATTTGGCTATAAACACATCCGACATTTCAACGCTTCAGGGCTATGCATTCTGAATAAAACATAGTTATATTTTATGTTAACGTCAACACGCAAAAAAATAACGACATTAAATATTGTGAGAATGGACACAGTCTATTATATACAGTCATTAAGCTCAAAACGTAGTAAATATGCATCCACAGATATATCCTAACCACTAGTTTCGCTAAAATCGCCTCAAGATAGACAATGCGAAATATTACCGGCACAGTCTATTGTTCCTAGACCCTCACAACTCACGCTTCGTGATTGTATATACTAGACTGTGGCATAGATACAAACAGTGGTGCACCCAATGGGACATTAAAAGTGCTCTGGTCAACCCAAATTGAGAATGGGGAAAGGAATAAAAGATTATAAGAATAAATAAATAATTAAATAAATAAATAAATAAGTAAATAAATAAATAAAGTAATTAATTAATTAAATTATATGTATGTATATATTAATTAATAAATGTACAAATAAATAAATAAATGAATAAATGTTGCGACCGTTATGTATGTGAGTCAGTTATGGGATGCTTGATGTCGTCGCAATGTCGTAATTATAGTTTGATTGTGTTTGTGTGACTATTGTATATTAATTTAATATGTATGGCACGGAAAGCTGCATATTTGTGTTATAGAAGTGTTACGTATGTGTGTTGTTAATGTTTTTATACATTTCAAATTGATACCTGATATTTGTTTTGCATTCGCAATGCCTAATTTACGGATTGTTTATGTTTTGTTTACTTCGTGTAAGTTAATTTAATTTTCTTTTCAATTTCTCTTTATGCTTATATTTTTTGTGTATGAAACTATAACCCTAACATGTTTATGTACTCGTAAAATAGGGCTAACCCCCATTGGAGATACAATAATAATAATTATTATTCATATCGTTATAAAACGATAACAGAATACAAATGATGACTTGAATTTTATTCATATCTCTAAAGAACGATAACAAAATATAAATAACGTGATATCCATAAAGAACGATAACTGTATATAAATGATAATTTGAATAGCATTTACATCGCTAAAGAACGATTAAAAAATAAAATGAAAACTTGAAGAAGGCCCGAACCCACAACCTTCGATTCATTAAACAAGCATTCTACCGCTGGTCTACGAGGCGCAGATATGTAACACTTTCATAGTTACGGAACTGCTTGTACAAGCACATGCATCGTGTAACATCGCCGCGACCCGAAGTGGACTTTGAAAATATTCGCTGTTCACGAGTGCGGCCACTTTTTTTTTTTACAGCTGTACATAATGCGTTGGACAGTTTGCCACTGTCACATATTCTGTGACACAGTACATGAGGGTAGACCACCAAAGGGAAAACTGAGAGACAGAACTTAAACTGAGGGGATTCGATCAGGCATCGGAACTGGAATTCGGTGTGGCTTAGTGGATAAAGGGGCAGTACATAGGGCTGAAAACCCTGGTTCGAGTCCCGGTACTGGAGACAATTTTTCTCTGTTCCATCCATCCTTCATCATAAGATAATTCCGAATTCCTGCACGGAAATATCATATGTACTTCGGTAAATAATAATAATATTTTTAATCAAGTCAAATACGTAATATAGGCATTCATATGGTCACTATGGCTTAGCTCTCATTATAAGAAATCACTTATAACCTCTAGATCGCCTATATTGTTTGGTCACGACGAGTCTGTCTATATTACGATGAATACTGTTACTATATAAACGACATAAAGCAGTTACGAAATGATAGGCTTTAGGCGTGTACGCGCAATATTTTTCAACAGGTTCATTTTAGAAAAAAAATGTTCGTAGACACAAGTGGATTCAAAGCATCTTAGCTGTGAAATTACCTAAGTTAGGGAACTTTTCATTAGGTAATAATTCATACAACTTCTTGCTGGTTTTACATAACATTTTAAAAAAAGTATTGTTCTCTATGACACGGCTATGTCTATCGGACAATAAATTTATCGGACTGCATTTTCAACTGGCAGTGATTGTAGGTTCGCTTTTCCATTAACAAATTATTCTTGTAGATTCTTGGAAACTTTCTCAATATTTCAACCTGCACAACAAACTACATTAAAATAACACAGTGCTTTATCTCGTGTAACAACTATTTTATTCATATAAAACATTCTGAATAATCCTATTTTAAACTCTAACCTACAAATTTATGTTCGCCAAAATCCTTCTTATGTTCAAGATCGAGGTACATTCTGATCTTATAATGTTTTATATAAATCTCTACTAAACAGATGAGGCATTGAACTTTACCTATATTGAAAATAAGAAAATAGTCTTGTTTCGATGCTTCTTCGAAATTAAAACGAAACCTACAAATTATTCGTCATTTTTCATCACTTTACACACCCCTGATTAGAACGATGTGGTACCGAGATCAACTTCTGAATACTGTATGCACACGCAGTCAGATAGAATATTTGTGGATGGAGAAATGAAGGGGTGATGTATATAGTGCTCGTGCGGGAACATATTGTCCATGCCAGTGTCGGAAATAATTTTGAATTGTATTCTCATAGTTTTGAAACAAAAGGTATGAATTTTTTAAGATTGTTTGAACCAAAATGCAACACTGCTACAGTATTTAATCATAGTAGTAATGTAGGCCCAAGAATATAAAACAAATTTATATTTAAATATCCTAATCTTGTCTATTCTAATAGTTGTAGTATTAAATTTAAAAATTATGTATGGATTTTATAAAAATCGAAAAATTGTAAATTTAAATTTATATATGCTTATTGTGTAATAGACGTAAAACAAATTGTATTATATAATTCTTAATTTCAATTCAGGAATCCTCCCCGAGCACAGGAGCGAGCTAAAGTTTTTCTGTATATATTATATTTTATGTTACAATTATTAGCAAAATAAATGAACAAATGAATGGCTGGATGGACGAGCGGACGAACGGACGGACGGACAGACGGACGAACGAACGAACGCACGAACAAATAAATAAATAAATGCCTGTTCTAAACACACAGCAGCATGTTTCACTCACTGTTGTACAGTAATAATATTGGTTGAAAATCAGTTACTTAAACACCCTACAATTGTGTTTCATTTTTTACTCAAATGAATAAGTATGAAGAGATAACACTGTGTTAATTTTGTTAGGAATGTATCATACCAGGTTCTGGATCGCCAAGAAATGTGTTTAACCTCAATTTAACGTTTTACCTGCATTTTCATTACCCTAGTTGTCAAAGGTTGGGTCGGTCATCGATATAGCTCTAGAGCAGAGAGAGGGACACGTAATCCGAGGCTGGGTTCAAATCCCGCTTGGATTCATCGCCTGGTTGAGAAGATTTCTCCAACTTCAAGATGAACGTCAGGTAATCTCATGGCAAAACCTCGGTCTCATTTCGTCAGAATACTCTACCACTGTCACTAATTTCATGAATTTTAGATAAATAATCGATTAAAATACTTCGATTCCTCTCGAATTGCGAGTTACAGGCTATACCGCTTTCTCTCAGTTGAGCACCTGCTGGCGCTGTACAATTCTGCCAGTATAGCAGCGCTCTGCTCGACCGACACGTCAGATATGGCGTTGCGTTTCTTGTTGCTAGTGCACCGTCAAGTACTCGAGACAGTGCCCTACAGCTCGGCGCTAGCCGCCGTTATGATGCCCACGCTCGTGCTGTCTGCCTTCTACAGGACCTTCATCGACTTGTTCGTCATGGTGGTCAGCGTCGCACTGGCCAGCAGGTTCCGACAAATCAACAAGAGCCTGCGGGCCAGCAGGGAAAAGGTGGGTCACTTATCCACACATAATCTATTTATAGTCCGCTTTTAATGAATTCGGAGGAACATATCACCACCCAAAAGAACTAGCGGTGAGCAATTATTTTATTTCATCTTAAACCTGGGCCAGCTAATCCTTCGAAGATTACGAGTAGTATTAATTCTCGCTCCGGTCGTGTTACGAACGCTGCGTACAGCTAATTTTGGTGTATGGGGCTGCCACCTTACTGTCTCCAAGCTTGCAGGGTCTCTATTCGTGTTACAAATACTTCACAGGTTGACTTCCATCTCTTTAGAGTTGCTGCAGGGATGAATTACTAATGGGATTCAAAATGCATAACTTTCTTGTTTTCTTACGTCGTTATCTATCGAAGCTGTATCAATTACTGAGTTATTTGGCGTCGATGAACAACGATCGAGAAAACGAGACTAACAGCGCCCGCAAAGCCAAAAACCCGCACGACAATGTTGGACTGGTTGTGAGTCTTCCGAGACCCGATATTGATCAACTCCCGAAGTCCCGAAGTCAGCAGTTGTTCATACCTGACTGAACTTTTATCTACTTTGGCAACTGTTGCATATGTATGAACAATCAAGTAGCCTATTTGAAACATCATCTCTACCTTTCAGTGTATAATAATCCGTTCCCCAATCTTTATTTAATTACAAGGCCTTATTAAAAGGCTAGGAATTTTCATTTCAAATGTTTAAGATCAAGTGTGCAATCTCAAGTAAAAAGATAATAACGTTATGTTTTATGTTTCTTAGAAATGCAAATTTATTTCAGAATTGGTTTTTTTTCTATTTATATAACCATAGGTAATATATAATAGAACCAGAACATTTTGATAACTAAGATACTGTTCTGTTTTGTCTTTTTGTCTCATTTAAACATTTATAATGTTATATATTTCAATGATGTATGTCATTCAAAATTACGAAATCTTTCCACGCCGACCAAATGCTATTTCGAGAATGATGAGCGAGACTTGAAGCGCACGAGAATGACTTGCCGAGACTCGAAAGACAAATGTAACTAACACAGCGAACGAGAGCGGCAGTTAGTTTTGTTCATCTCTAGTTCAGTCACATTGTGGAAGAATACAGTAAGATGAATCTGCATTTCATTAATTGCCGTATTTTATGTTAACTATGAATCCTGCCTAGGACTCGCGTTACGGAATGCGCGCTGGTTCGAGTCCTCATGGGGAAAGAAATTTTCTCATGAAATTTCATCCAGTGTATGGGACCGGTGCCCACCCAGCATCGTGATGCACTTGGGGAGCTGCGATAGGTAGCGAAATCCGGTTGCGAATGCCAGCTATAACGACTGGGGGGATCATCGTGCTAACCACACGATACCTCCATTCTGGTTGGATGATCGTCCACCTCTTCTTCGGCATGTGGGCGTGAGACCAGCAGCCGGCTGGTCGGTCTAGGCCCTCCACGGGCTGTAGCGCCACGGATTATTATTATTATTATTACTATTATTATTATTATTATTGTTATTATTATTATTATTATTATTATTATTATTATTATTATGTTAACTATGAAGTTTCGATTCAACTAGCTGTGGTAAGTGTGGCCTAATATGAACAAAAAGGAACGTCGGCTTCACTCAGAACAAAATTGATTGCGTAAAATTCAAGCTGTAGGTCTTAGTGACGTGTAACGGCAAGGAAATTAGAATAGTAATCATATGAAGCTACTTCTCTGGCTACCGTTTCACAGATGACATCATAACATTACAGACAAATGACAAAATGATCAGAGAATTCTCCAAATACGAATTCTTGAGACGCAGAAGATGCCGACTACCCACATGAGATATGGGCGCGAAACGATTGAACTTTTTCTGGGAAAATGTCTTCAGCTGCCATTATAAGAGCTAATGTAGAAATTTATCTTGCTTCCACCTCTTTTGTTTAGGAATAACAAATTACTCGAGGAGTCTAACAGCGCACCAAGTGGCACCACGTGCATAAAATATGTCCCCTCCTCCTTCTGAAACTAACAAATTTAATTTAAATCAAATAATATAGATTTTTATTCTTCCCATCTTCCATTGAAAATTCACATTGGAACCAATTGGGACAATGATTGACTAACCATGTAGCTTTCACGTGGTGATTTCTTTCTCCCTCAGTTTCTCTCTCTTGGCACATACATGAAAAGAGCTGATGTCTAAGGATAACATGAATTCCAGTCAGAAGTAATTAAATAAGCTAAGCATGAGGGGATTTACCAGCTATACAGTCAAAAAGCTTACAATTATCAAAAGCTTACCTGTAAAACATAAAGTGTATGGACTACCAACTCTATGACTTTCAAGAATATCCAACAATATCTTTGAAGTCTTCTCTTCCACGTAACAACACCATGAAACCGATCAAACACCTGCTTCGAATTAACGTTCCCGATGAACATATAACGTGTCAAACTTACCGTCACTGCCTCGCCATAATGGCAGATGAATGTGTAATTACGTCATAAATTTAGTAAATCTGAACAACACATTAATCAAAATTGCTACACACGATTAAAATTAACGAAACCTTAACCACTGATTGCCAGTTGCTGGATGTTTGCGCGAGGAAACGTTACACAAGCAGCGCACTAGGGCAATTAAAATTCGATTCCAGTTACAAGCGAATTCCCACCCCCTCATATGGGTAAGCTGCTATAATTGTAGTTTAATTTGTTGGTTGATTATATAATTTTATTAATGAATTTATTGTTTCAGGGATATCTTCGTGCATGATCTTAAGCTACCGATCTTTTTTAATCGTGTGTTTAAACTACCGAAAAAAAAAATGATTTCTAATTTGAATTCCTCTAAGAAAAACAGCTAATATCTAAATCTTTGTAATGAGGTCATCGTAGGGAAATTCTGCCTATTCATAGGATGGTATGTTAAGTATTAATTTAGTGTTATTCCTATTAACTAAAGCGATTTTATATACGTAACACTAATTAATCGCCTTAATACTCGCTAGGAAGCTATTAATGATTTCATGTACAAGTCTCTTTTCAAAGTTAAAATCCACAGCCGATAGTAATTCCCAAATAGGGGGGCAAACTTCCGTAGGTCCTATGAACATATGTTTCATAATTCACATCTATGCAAAATACAGAATTTGAGATGCAAAAATAGCATTGTGTAATTATCCCTCGACGAGCCACAGTAGATTCTCCAAGTGTTGCCCATGGCTCTCAATGTATGCGGTCACACGTCGCACGATACTTTTCAGATGCCCTCAGAAGTAAAAAAAGTAAATAGGGTTTAGATCTGGTGACCTAACCGGCCATACAACAGGACATCCTAGCCCAATCCATCAGTCAGGGAAAATGTTTTTCAAATAATGGCAAACGATTACATAGAAGTGAGATCGAATTGCATCACTCATCAACAACATGTCTAGTCTACTACAAACGATACAGAGAAACAACGCACTGCGAAGGCACTTTCACTGATACGATTGCTGATAATGACTGAAATCGTGAAGAGGAGTATTGATATCTACCTCGGAAAAAATGCGCTTGAATCATTTCCCTGTCTAAAAATATGGCGTAAGTTACATCCTGTTCACCTGAGAAATGGCATTTAAGTTGCATTTTCTAAGTGTACGTATGATGAATTACCCGACATTGGTTGTTATGGATATGAGACATTGGTATTCACCCGACCCGATATTTTTACGATACACGGCGATGCATATTATGCTTCAATGCTCGTACACTCGAATGCATTGATAGTCGGAAGATGTAAACAAAAGTTCTCTTTCTTCCCAGAGCATATCCATACATTGGGAAGGGGTGTGGTAGGTTGTTTATACGTTTTAGACCGTACGACAATCATTGCACTCTCCGTATGACCTTCTCTGATGACCCAGCACTATAAAGCTAAGGCATCTATCCCACTTACGTTCTCTGCTAGGTCTACTACTCACAAGCTGTTTATCTCTATTGCAATGATGGAACTGAAGACAAAGTAGGCATATTTTATTTTGTGCAACGATAGAACTAATAATATTTGTGGATCTTCTCCTTAGTTCAATTGCAATTATTTGTGTAAAATGAAAAAAATTATACAGAGTGTAAGAGGTATAAGTGCCGTCCTTTTCACAGTCGTCGGGGACAGTCTACAGGATCAAAAAATGTCCATACAACATAGGATCAAAACTTGATAGTTTTCCCAGAAAAAATATTTCTTCTGTTTTTATTCGCATTATACTGCTTATATCGTTAGTAAAATTACGAAAACAATTACATCAGTAGGTATATCTAGCAAAGCATTAATATTACTTTAAATAGATATTTGTGTGTTCTATTATGTTTTCGTGAAATTAAATAAAATTTCATGCTTAAATTTGTTACTATTCTGGCGTGAGGGACATGGCAACGTGTTCAGCAGGCAGTACTCTGCACAGACGTACGTACGAGTCAGCTGAGTTCAAGCTCCCTGTGCATAGGTCTACTGCCGAGCGGATGGCAGTTTGGTACCAGGTATTCGATAAACAACTTACCATTACATTCAAAGTTTAGGAATATCATATGTTATTAATTTATGGAGAAAGTCGTTGTAATTCAAGTGAGGCAAGAAGATGTACCGTCAATGTTTTCCGCAATGAAGATTACCTAATCGGCGAACTTTTGTAGCGATTTCTCAACAATTATTACAAACTAGGAGTCTCTTACCTCGTTTCGAAAATCACACAAATAGAAATTTCTTTAAAATGGTACTGCTTTATGGAAGCGAGCGATATTAAAATGTTGCATTTAAAAAAAAAGTCCGTGTGATTTTGTGCAGTAAACCTTTATTGTTTATTTTTTAGACGTATAATAAAAATGGACCAATATTGCCAATATTGTTAAATAAAATAGAAATTTACTATAAAGTTATATTAAGGAGATTGAATGTTTGTATTTGCTGTTCGTTTTATGTAAACAACGGTCCGCCCCTTCATTAGAACAGAGCACCTGTTTTGTACCGCTATGTCTGTATCCGCTTGAGCTGTACCTTGTGCTTGTAAACTCTCTCCTCCTCATCCAGCAACGTTGCCAAACGCCTAATATTGTAAACTTTAATAATTAGATAAATATTGCAATTAGAAAAAAAATTGTGCCCGAAGATTGAAATTTTAGCACACGTCTTGGGATTCTATGAACAGGGATTGCTCTTGAAGAACTCTAGACATCATCTTGGGAGATCCAAAATTGCTGCCGCATTAAGAAATAAGGGCTGGATTGTAGAAGAAGAAATCTCCTGTCTAGCTGAAAATGGGTCAACAAGACAAGTAGATATTTTAGCGTACAATGCTGACACTAAACAGGGCATCATTGTGGATCCCACGATACGTTTCGAAGTAGGATGTCATCAGTCAGTCGAGGTCCACCTTGAGAAGAAGTCGATCTATGAGCCTACAGTCAACTATTTCAAGCTGAATTATGCCTTAATTCATGTTGAAGTATTCGGCTTGCTCATAAGTGCTCGACGGACTATACCTGCTTTTTTCGAAGAATTTCGACGGCATTTTTCTCTACCAACATCTCTGAGGGTTGACATTGTGATACCAAATCCGAATTAATCACATGGTGCCACATTAATAGCAATTGTAATTTTTCACGCCCTTTTCTTTGTTTCCCTTCTTTAAAATTTAATATCTATGTTTACATATGTATAACAATTTTTTTTGAGTATATACTGAGTCCGTAAGGGCTACCCACAATGGGGAGTAGTTTATTATTATTATTATTATTATTATTACTATTATTATTATTATTATTATTATTATCATTATTATTATTACATGAATAATCATCAGTTAAAACAATGACACTTATACCCCTTACACCTTGTATAAGAGGAGTACGAAGGGAACTACCACAGCGCAGTTTAGCCTAGGCGGACTTTGCAAAAAGAAGAAATTCAAATAATTACATCTTACTTTTAAAAACTTTTCTCCATGCATTTCACTAGCAATGGAAAACGTTTAATTTCTGCTCTTCTCAGCAATCAATATTACTTTCCTGTGATTCATAGCAATGAAACGTCCACACCTGTGGAATAACGGTCAGCGCGTCTGGCAGCGAAACCAGGTGGCCCGGGTTCGATTCCTGGTTGGGGCAAGTTACCTGGTTTGAGGTTTTTTCTGGGGTTTTCCCTCAACCCAACATGAGCAAATGCTGGGTAACTTTCGGTGCTGGACCCGGACTCATTTCACCGGCATTATCACCTTCATCTCATTCAGACGCTAAATAACCTTAGATGTTGATACAGCGTCGTAAAATAACCCAATAAAATAAGCAATGAAACATTAATTTATGTTCGTTCCCTCGTAGGATTGTGGCGGTCACAATTGTGTAGCATTCAGATAGAATGTTAACTATTACTCACCACTCTTGGCAGACGATGGCGGCGGACGGCCCGCGAGGGTTACAGCGACCTGTCCTTCCCTGTCCTTCCTCACCAAGCAGCTGGATGCGCGGGTCTCGGCCCTCGTGCTGCTCTCCTTCTCCTCCAACCTCTACTACATCTTACATCTGCCAGCAGCTCTACAACAGCATGACGTTAGTACCTAGAGATTGGCCTCCAACGCTTGACGCAATGCGACGGTGAAATTTAGACTATCTCTTATTATTTAATAATTGTCTTTATTATTATTATTATTATTATTATTATTATTATTATTATTATTATTATTATTATATTTTATGAAGAGGTAGAAAAATCAAATATCTTGGCGCAACAGTAACAAATATATATAAATAATACTCGGGGGGAAATTAAACGCAGAATAAATATGGGAAATGCCTGTTATTATTCGCTTGAGATGCTTTTGTCACTTAGTCTGCTGTCAAAAAATCTTAAAGTTAGAATTTATAAAACAGTTATATTACCGGTTGTTCTGTATGGTTGTGGAACTTGGACTGTCACTTTGAGAGAGGAACAGAGATTAAGGATGTTTGAGAATAAGGTTCTTAGAAAATATTTGGGGCTAAGTGGGATGAAGTTACTGGAGAATGGAGAAAGTTACACAACGCAGAACTGCACGCATTGTATTGACTTGACATAATTAGGAACATTAAATACACGTATGGGCGAATCCAGAAATGCACATAGAGTGTTAGTTGGGAGGCCGGAGGGAAAAAGACCTTTCGGGAGGCCGAGACGTAGATGGGAATATAATATTAAAATGGATTTGAGGGAGGTGGGATATGATGATAGAGACTCGATTAATCTTGCTCAGGATAGAGACCAATGGCGGGCTTATGTGAGGGCGGCAATGAACCTCCGAGTTCCTTAAAAGCCAGTAAGTAAGTAATTACAGACGTCTGAGATAGGCATAGCAAGTAGCACGTATGAGCCAATCCAGAAATGCATATAGAGTGTTAATTGGGAGACCGGAGGGAAAAAGACCTTTGGGGAGGCCGAGACGTAGATGGGAGGATAATATTAAAATGGATTTGAGGGAGGTGGGATATGATGATAGAGACTGGATTAATCTTGTACAGCAGTAGTGTCAGAGTTGTAAGCTCCAAAACCGGTTGTGGAGCTAGAGAGTGCAGTCGGAGCGTGAATTTGCTTATGTCTGTGGAAACACCGGAGCACGCAACGGTCATAGTGGAGCGCTCCGCTCCGTTTAGTCTCTGCCTGACAACGCTGTTGTACAGGATAGGGACCGATGGCGGGCTTATGTGAGGGCGATAATGAACCTACGTGTTCCTTAAAAGCCATTTGTTAGTAATTATTATTATTATTATTATTATTATTATTATTATTATTATTATTATTATTACTATTATTATTATTTAACGAAACTGCATCAACTGCGAGGTTGTAAATACAGCTTCGATGGAATTGGTGATGCCGATACGAAATGGAATTTTGACAACATGACTCCGAGGATTATATATTGTATTACCTGACGTTCGCTATACAGTTCAGAGAAGTAAACAAACCTATCGGCCAAGCGAAACTCGAATCGCTTGCGAAACCAATCCAGGTTGGCAGCTTCTTAATTGTTATCTTGAAAATTTAAAGTTGACGGAAGAATAATTCATTTATTTACTTGTTTATTTACTTATCAATCACTCGAGCAATCAATCCGTCAGTTTGTCTCTGCCTGCCTACCTACTTACGCTCATCCATCTATCCTTCCTTCGAAACATCTATCCTTCTGTTAGCCAACAGCTATTAGCCAATAATAAATTATTTCAAAACAAGCAATGCATCTCTTCTCTTGCGATAATTGCGGCGCCATTTTCCCATTTTTGGCGCTGTGCAGGTTTTTAATATCTTCGGAGCCACCGGCGTGGCTCAGTCGTTAAGGCGCTTGCCTGCCGCACAGTGTGCAGTAATGCAAATCTAGCTGGACAAAATGCATAACTTTCCTGCATTTCAACGGATTGTTATGACACTTTGTACAGACCTTATAGATAACACATATTCTTTGTGTACAAACTCTAACTACGATTGTGCAAGAGGAACTACCCCTTTAACCGAGGTGGTTTTAGACAAAAATAGTAACTTCTCTCCTATGTAACAGATGTTTATGAAAAATTGTAAGGAAGTTACAGGTAGAATATATTTTTTGTGTACAAACTATATACACAGTTCCAAAAGAGGGGCGTATATTTACACAAGATTAACTTATGAAACTTTGTACAAGAGTTACAGGTAGCATATATTTCTGTGTACAAATTCTGATTACATCTGTATGCCACCTGTAGGCCTAGTAGTTATACAAAGTTGCATAAAAATATATTATATAGGAGAGAAATTGTCAATTTTTTCTAAATGCACCAATGTAAAGAGGCAATTCCTCTTATAAAACATAATCAGACTTTGTAGACAAAAAATATGTTCCACCTGAAACTTCTGTACAAAGTTTCATAAAAATCTGTTAAATAGGAAAGAACTTATTAATTTTGTTTAAATGCATTTCTAAAAGGAATAGTTTCACTTATGGAACACTTCCACCGGATGCTTGCCAACTTGCAGTGTAAATAAAAATACACACAAATATAGTTTGTGCACAAAAAATATATGCTACTTGTAACTTCCGTACAATGTGTCCTAAAAATCATTTAGATAGGACAGAAGTTATTAATTCTATCTAAATGCACCCGCTATAAAGGGGTAGTTTTTCTTGTCCAAACGTAATCAGGGTTTGTACACAAATGATATGTACCACCTGTAAGTCAAGTACAAAGTTTCATAACAATTCGTTAGACTGCAGAGAAGTTATTAATTTTGTCCAGCTAATAATTTGCGTTCTGATCCACTGTGCATTTGTTAAGGATAGATAAAAATGTGTCCAATGTATTTTTAAACTGATATTCCTTATCATGTGAATAATATTGTAAGTCTAAAACACTCTCACAGTGATTAAAAACTTCCTTAGTCAATGATTCTTTTCTGCTGTTAAGCCAAACATGAAATAGTTACCGTATGTCCCACCACTGAAAAAATTAGTTACATATAAATGCGCAAGAACGCGCAAACTTTAAAACAAGGATTCAACACTATAAATGCTGCTGTATTAAATGGTGAAGGAATTGTTGTAACCGGACGTGACCGGCTATACTAAAACTCACATTATATCTGGAGAACTTTAAAAACATAAGTTTTTCAATTGTAATGTAAACCTACTGTAAGAAGGAAAATATTTTATAAACTTGTAATTGAAGTTACTTTAGTAAGAACGTACCTATTATGAACAAATTCCATGTTTCACAACACAATAAATCACTAACAATTGGCTCTCTCTGTCTACGACTGAACCGGAGCTGGACGTGTTAGGAAGAACTCAAAGTTTATACCCTTCTAAATATAGTTTGCCGCTGATAAATCAGTAAAAGCTATTACTTATAACCAGGCTTAGAGACTTTAGACCCGATAGATGAAAACAGTGCGATTTCAAGTTGGAAAGCAGGACGGTAGTGGGTGGGGGCAGTGAGGGTAGCGACCTACCTGTCGTCCCATGTGCTTTATTTACTCAGTCATACTCGTAAGGCAGGGAGAGGAGGTACTGCTCTGATAATAAAAACAGTCCCGTACACCTAGTTCACTTCATGAGAAGAGAGGACAGGAGATAGCTAGTAGTCTAGTTTTTATCTGTGCATCTATCTGATTAGTCTAAGAATATACAGTGAATGTAAAAAGTATTCGCACAACGATGTTTTTATTACAAATTGAACCTTAAATGAAGTATATATTTTGATGTACCGAAGTACATATGATATTTACATGCAGATATTCTGCGTCATCATATGATGAAAGAGTGATGGAACGGAGAAAAATTCTCTCCGGCGCCGGGATTTGAACCCGGGTTTTCAGCTCTACGTGCGATGCTTTATCCACTAAGCCACGGCGGATACAACCCCGACGCCGGTTAGAATCGTCTCAGATTAAGCTCCATCTCTTGGGTTCCCTCTAGTGGCCGCCCTCTGCACTACGTCATAGATGTCTATGAACGCAGGACCGAAGTCCATACATGTGTTGAGGTGCACTCGAATGAGTGACTGGTTGGCCGGGATCCGACGGTATAGGCGCCGTCTTAAATCACAAAGTGATTTATTACGCATATCATATATATTTTGATGTACCGAAGTACATATGATATTTCCATGCAGATATTCTGCGTCATCATATGATGAAAGAGTGATGGAACGGAGAAAAATTCTCTCCGGCGCCGGGATTTGAACCCGGGTTTTCAGCTCTACGTGCTGATGCTTTATCCACTAAGCCACGCCGGATACAACCCCGACGCCGGTTAGAATCGTCTCAGATTAAGCTCCATCTCTTGGGTTCCCTCTAGTGGCCGCCCTCTGCACTACGTCATATATATACTCCCGGCGCCGGAGAGAATTTTTCTCCGTTCCATCACTCTTTCATCTTAAATGAAGTATTATTAATTCTTGGTATGAAATAAACTGTTCACGTATAATAATAATGCATCACATAGCAAATACACACAATAAATGTTAATAATTTTGCATGTAGGTTCTGTCATAGTTCAGTAAATTGAATGCCTAACAAAACTACAGCATAAAAAGTATTCGCACACTTAACTCTGTTGACGAATAAAAGCATTCATCCGGAACGCAGTAGGCACATGGTACTAAGAAAATGCTCCTAATGCATGTTCCAAGTCAGTTTGATTCTAGAATCACAAGTAGTATATAGCTATCACGCCAAATGGGACTCAGAGGGAAGGAAACTTCTAAGAAAGAAAGGGCTGCTATTATTCGTCTGCATAATCAATGTAAAGCACTGAGTGAAACATCAGCGATTGTGAATAGAGGTAAGTCAACCATCAAGGGAATCATAGACAGATGCGGGGAAAGAAATTTAAGGAGAAGTGGCCGGCAGAGGAAAATAAACGAATACAGTGGCAGAACAATCATACGAACAATTAAAGAGAATCAAACACACGGCCCACAATACTCGACTGTGGATTCTCTATAGCATCCCTTCATACCTTCAGACACCTCCCCAGTCACCAGACATGAATCTAATCGAGACCTTTGGGATTATTTAGAAATAAGACTTAGAACCAGGCATATTACCAGCAAAGAGTCTCTAAAGACTGCAATTGTACAAGAGTGGAACATTCCGGCAAGTATTACTTCAAATTTAGTTAATTCTATCCCCAGGAGGTTAGAGGCTATTCTAAAATGCAAGGGCTACCCTCCAAAGTATTGAAATTGAAAAGGAACTGACTTAAGTGAGACCAGTGTGCGAATACTTTTTCTTCGTATTTTTCTTTGGTATCATTGTGTTTTAATCAAACATAATTGTTTATTTTGAGAATTGTGCAATTAATTTTGTGTTTATATGTAAACAAATAACAGAGAATGTGTATACTTGTACTTAACTTGTGTTCATGTCTAAAAAGTTGAGAGTATAGGATTTGAAGCACATTAATTACTACTATATATTTTTATTACCCACCGTGCGAATACTTTTTACACTCACTGTATGCGATATTCTGTGACATAAAAGACATGCTAGCAGGGAAGAGGTCTACGGACACTGCTGGGTTAGCGAAAATAGATTTCAATGACTTAGTGTTTTTTCGTTTTGCATCCATTACATCATCCACACCTGTGGACTAACGGTTAGCGCGTCTGGCCGCGAAATCAGGTGGCCCGAGTTCAATTGCCGGTCGGGGCAAGTTACCTGGTTGAGGTTTTTTTCTGGGTTTTCCCCTCAACCCAATGTGAACAAATCCTGGGTTACTTTCGGTGCTGGACCGCAGCTCATTTCACTGGCATTATCATCTTCATCTCATTCAGACGCTAAATAACCTAAGATGTTGATAAAGCGTCGTAAAATAACCTACTAAAATAAAATAAATCCGTTACATCATGTGATGTAGAGCGGAGCGTCTCCCAATATAAACTTTGTCTTGCTGACTACCGAAGAAAATTTAGTTTTGAGACCTTCAGAATGTGTGTTGTAGTAGGCTACATTGTAACAGTACCATGTATTGTACATCATAAGTTGTGTATATTGTGTAGGATTATTATGTGTGTTGAGTAAGTATTGCACTTGTGCTTATGACAGAAGCCGAAAGGAAATGCATATTAATTTATTTTGAAAATTTCGCATTATAGGTTTGTTTATTTTAATATATGTAAACATTAATTTTTTGGTCCAATAGAATTTTTTCCTCTAACAATCGTTTTACTTTAATGTTTGATAAATTAGTTGCTGTTTTTTGGAACGTCACCGTTACAGCACCAGCAGACTGGACTGAACTGGGTTTCATGTACACATGCCTCTTCTTCTGCCGACTCCCATCCCCCTCTAACACAGTGAAAAAGCTGCCTATAGTATGGACTTAGTAAACTTATTCTATCGGGTCCAAAATCTCGATGTCTGCTTATAACTAAAGATGAGGGGTTTGTGCGCAGCACGAAAAACACGTTGACTCGACAGGGAGCATAGGTGGACAGACAGTTGAACAACTACGACCAGTGCGACCAAAATAAATGCAACTACATGCTATCCATGTGCCTACCTGCCGTCTTATCATAACAACACGGAATGAACACAGGCCTTCATAGTCCAATGCACTGCAGTGGTGAACTGACGTAGTGAGCAGTAGTTACCTGCAACGACGGCAACTAAGCAGACAATTGTATGCACAGTGTGTGAGTATGAAATTAAAATATTGTGTAGGAAGTATTACGTAGAAAGACGTAACAGCAGAAAATATAAAGACAATATTTCACGCGCTTTAAAGGTGGTGATTCTCTCAACATCAAAATTAGTATGAAACGCAAAATCAGAATTTGCTAAGGATATATGTGCGATGATGATTAAAACACACATTCCGTTCGAGGATTTTTCCAAAAATATACCAAGCAGAGCGTTCCGAATCAGACAACGCTCCGTAAAGACTATGTATCTGATTGCATAGCAATAATAAAAGAAGTGTCAGAAAAAATCAAGGAAGGACCTCCAGGACCTTGCACACAGAGAATAAAGAATAAATAACAGAAAAATAAGAACTATTTAACAATTTGTAACATGCTGAATAATGCAACATCATCAGACGATAGGATAGTATACTTGACATATGCACCGTTGACGTCCTGTGACATTGAAAGAAGCTTTTCGCAGTTCAAAACCTGTGTGAGTGATCGACGACGACGTTTGACATTCGATAATTTAAGAATGTTAGTAGTGGAGTGCAATTCGGCTTGTGATGGCTCTGAAGCTATGGATGAATCATAAAGGCAAGTTTCTTCTCCTAACTATACTAATGTTTCTACAGATTCCTCATATTTGTATATTGTCATCTGCTAGACCTTAACGGAGTGTTGCATTTGTCATTTTTAGGCTGTACCCTTCGCATGGTTTGTTTACGTCGGAAGTCAACACAGGCACTGGGCATACAGCTGTGTAACGTCTATGTACAGGCAACCTGACGACAAACCGCACAAATCTCTCAACTTTAGTCATAACATTCTTCAAATGTTAAAGAACATGAATTCATATTCACCTGTGCATCACTAAACAAGTTGAAATTTGATTTTTGTCCACCTAGATCGGGAAAATTGCACACTGTGTGCCGGTTTGAAGTTGCATTCGGGCTCCGGTTCGATCTCGGCTTGGGCTGGTTACCTGGTTGAGCTTTTTCAGAGGTTTTCCCCAATCGTAATGTGAATGGAAGGTAATGTATGACGAATCCTCGGCCTCATCTCGCCAAATACCATCTCGCTATTACTAATCTTATCGACGCTAAATAACCTAGTAGTTGATACAGCGTCGTTAAATAACCAACTTAATATATATAATTATCTTCGGCGATCCTGTCTTCTCACTATTCTGTCCTGCTACGTTCACCCCCTCATGTGGTAGCTAATAGGTTCGTCTATTTCCGATATTTCCTTCAAAATTCTCTAATGTTCCTTCATATGAAACGTGAAACATCGAAGTAAGCCAACTGACCAACAAGCTACGAGCTCACAGAGACATTTTCTCTTAGCCCCAATTCCCTTAGCAAGCACGCGTTTCCTCCCATTTCCCCAGCATTTTTATTGGTATAAAACAGGCCTGGACGTTAATAACTCAATCGAGTCACTGCAGACTACCCCTTAACTTCCCACTCCACATTTCCAGGCATGTTTCGGACCTATACGAGTAGACAGGTAGGCAAATTGCTGAATGACAGATTGTATAAGGCAGGCATCATAGCTTTCGGCTCTCGCTGGTCGCCTAAAATCCACCACTGATGCACAGTGCGTTACTGTGTGTTTGTTCCTAAAGCGGTGTAAACGAAAAGGACATGGGCGGGGGGGGATCTCCTTTCCTTTTCCCTTCCCCTTTGCATCAGGGGCTAGTATAGAATTAAGCAAAACTACTTACGTTTTTATACTATCAATCCAAAATGGAATTATTTTTGTTTCAATTCTAAGCAAAATTTGATGTGGAACAGAAATTTAGATTTACAATAACTTTGTCTGATTTGATTGAAAATAAAATTGTAGCAACCTTGAACTCATGCCTGGCTTGGTTGGTACCCACAGGAACACGGCGTCCTTGGTGGAGAAGGTGTATTTCTACGGTCATTCGGAGTCCTGCTGTGCAGGGCCATGCCGTCAACCTGTACGCAGCCAACATCATCGACGAGAGTCTGGCAGCCAGCGGCGTGCTGTACGACGTGCCCACCCACAGCTACCATCTGGAAGTGAATAAGCACACTAGTCTTACTTTATTATTCCACTTATCAATCATAAACTGCTGTATAGGTGAGGAGGCGAGACCTGGCATGTGAGCTGTGCGAGAGGGGAAAGAAAGAGAGTTTGTTTCATAATGGTTAATACATGGGTCATTCAATAATTAGTGGCAACAACGTTTGCATGTGGCGCTATCAGCGGTAAATGATGCAAGCTGATAACAATGAGAAAGAAGAGAATATGATGTGTGTTATCTGTGAGTTTGAGGGTAATAATCTCATTTATAAGATATTTGTAGCGGTAGTGAATTTATTTTGTAGACTGTTATCTGTAGTGCTCTAAAATGTTAGGAAATATGAACAAAGTTGCTTCATTAAAATTCAGATTGCAAGAGGCAAGAATGCTCGACAATGCCACAGCATTACGGGAAGCTTGTGGTAGAGAGACTTCACCATATCGTCCAAAATTGTTTGACGCTGATTTGCCTTTTTCTTCCTGAATGGATAGATGGATCAGTGAGTGAGTGAGTGAGTGAGTAAATGAGCGAGCGAGCGAGTGAGCAAGTGAGTGAGTGAGCGAGCGAACTAACTAATTAACAAATGAATGTATTCCCTTTGACTTTGTTAACGCTAAATCTCTGACAAGCAAACATTCTGATGGGGACAGATGAAAAGGTTAAATTTTTTCACCATATTAATGTTGTCAAAACAAGTGCTTAGGTATACAAATTTTGGCCACTCGACCGCAATTACCGAAGGCCGTAAAAAAATCAGTTCGCTAGACGCCGTTAACAGAAAGAAAACACAATTTCACAGGACAAATTGATTGGAAGAGATAAAAATTTGTTTAACTATTTTCCAACATTGAGACATTTGCCATGTCATGGGATCGGCAGAGAGGTGCAGACAGCTGTCAAACGCAGGTTCTGATCCCAGGCTGCTAACTTCTACGATAAAGGGATACAAAAATTGGTCCTGTGGTATGACAAATGTCTCAATTCCAGTGGGGATACGTTGACAAATAGCGCAACAATTGCTGTATCTGTTCCAATAAACCTTTCCATGCAATTGTGTTTTTTATCTTTAAAAAGAAAATCACCTTCCGGACAGCCTCGTAATTGCGGTCGAGTGGCCAAAATGTGTATAAATACTTGTTTTGACATTTTTAACATGATGAAAGAAAAAATTAACTTTCTTATCTGTCCCCATGAGAATGTTTGCTTCTCAGAGATTCTGTAACCGCATGTTACGTTTGAGATGATATATCACACATAGCAGGAATTAACCTGAAGTCATTACTGTGTATTTGTAAGATGTTGAATATTGGATACTGCGCAAATTCCATGCACATATTACTTTATTCATTGCGAAGCTTTTACGGAACTCTCCCGTTTTCAACTGACTAATGCTTTCTCCTTACAGGCACATCGGCTGCTGGTGCAAATGACCACGGACACTGTGGCCCTGACTGGCCTCCGGTTCTTTCCCGTCACAAGAACACTGCTCCTCACAGTATGTTTGTCGCTCTATTCAATCACATTTAACATCATCATCATCATCATCATCATCTTCTTCATAGTCTCTTCTTATGTTTTTAGCTCGCTGGCACCATCGTGACGTATGAGGTAGTGCTGGTGCAGTTCCGTGACACTTCAGGCATCAGCACTACCAATACTACGGCGCTTTGCCTCAGCATCGCAGATCAGTCTTTCTCTAATTAGACAGCTCTAGTCTATACAGTAGACGCTGTATTGAAGAGATCCTCTGTACTTTGACCACCCCGCATGGCTAAATCCAAGTCTCAGCTTTCTTCTAGAATTTAATTCATTCTCTTTGAGGGCTAAGATTGCTGTATTAGCGATGCACCACAAAAGGTTAAATGTGGTACGAAATAATTAATCTGTAACGAATGTGGCTCAAATTCATTGATTGACTTTCAATGCTGGATCCAAGTTACTGTGGAACCCAAATTACCTACTACCCCGTCAGATATAAAAATTGTACATCTTGATTACAACTGACAACACACAATCAACACAAACAAATACAACAACGCAACAGCTTCTACATATGACAGACAGGCATGAAATAAATATAATTATTATCTTTTGCTTCATGGATGCAAGTGTTACAGTTCATCATAATATATTTTCTGAATGTATGAAAGGTAAATCGCATACTGCCGTATTTTTATACCTGGAAAAACTTTGTTATACATCGCACAATGCAGTGGGTGCAAATTGAAAACATGCAATATCAGTGTTGTTTATGTCTTCTTGAGTATCTGTCGGATACAGGGGGGAGAGCCATTAATCCTTCCCATTGAAGGCTTTAAGGAACCAACCTGGACAAATACCCAATGTCCCATCCCTACCTTCCCGTGGTGCAGCTGTTAGTAAGCATAATTTTACGAGCTGAACTAAAGGGAGGGGCTACTCATCAATTAGCACTGGTCAGCTTGATGAGTTAATGACCGAATTTGGTATAATTTTCCTCTATCCAATACCTAATTCCCTCCTTACCCTTTCCTATCCAGTCCTCTGACTGAACTCTTACTTTCTTCGACCCCAACGGCATTCGAGCATTCGAGGCCTAGGGGTTCATTTCCCTTTCCTTCCTCCTCTTTCTACTTTTCTGTTCCTAGTGCTGACCTGCTATGGCACTAAAATCGTCCTCCAGTGGCTTAAGGAGGGAAAGCTGGTGATCAACAAGATCTCCCAGCTAGGTCCAATGGACCCGTCGACCAACAGCAAGTGTGGTCCTCCAGACAATCTGGGGGTGTGTGTGAATGAAGTAGCCACCAAAACGTTAAAATATGGTGTTCACTTAAATAGGCTACAACTTGCCATTTAAATCTGTGCTTCAGTGGCTGGTCATGATAATACTTTCGGAAAATATTGGAGTGCAAGAGGGCAAATGACTTTATTGTCAAACGCCTGGCATTAGAAAACAACTACAACAAAATTTAATAAGGAATATTTTAATTTCCAAAAGGAGAATGATCACTGTGTTGTCTGTTAGGTAAAGTAAGAATATCAGAGTAAGATAAATGCAGAGATAAGTATTCACTTTAAACGATGTTTGTCTTGGGGCCATAATAACTTGAATGTCACAACGATATTAGATAAAATGAAAGTGCTTAGAAACAAACAGTGACAAAACCACGGGAACAAAGCTCGAAACAACTTCATATATCCCCGTTAAAAGAGAAAAAGAAAAAGTGGCATTGCATTTACATGCCTTCTTTTATTATTTTGGGAAGTATGTGCACTTTAAAATATTTAATTTCATACAGGCCTGTGAGTGAGTAGAATTTTACAACAAAACTTTGTTGTAAAAAGTTGACTTTTGGAGCGTATCTATTAGCCCAAGACATTCCCACCAGCCAATCATATTCAATAACGCGAAATATTATTCTCAGTGCATCCAATCCTTGTGTGTGAATAAAGTTAAACAACTTTAATTTTCCTCTGTGACATAGATTAAGAATAGCCTTCCCAAATAATGTTTAGATGTACCAATGGAAAAAATAAAGAATTGTAAATATAAACTCACCAGTACGTAACAACTGGAGGGCAGCGGTCTTTCCGTGATGGTGTCGGGCTGTAAATAAAAGAAATGACAGTCTATTATCAATTCAAGTCATTAAATGATTTGTATACACAGGAAGCAATGCTAATTAGGTGGATGCAGAATTCAATTTAATATAAATTATACTGATCGAAATTTGGACTTTATGCCAGCTGATGTCGAACTGATGCGGAACACATTGCTCAAACAACATGAATTAGAAATATTGTTCATAACCTGACTCGTATGTCATCATCTGTGGATCAGTGAACGAGAAAAACATGGACAATTATTAGGATAGCTTTTTCTCTGAACACCAAGAAGAATGCATAATAATGAAACCCTAGGGAAAAAAGCACTTGACGATCAAGTGATGGCATAAAAGGCTTGATTTGAAAACAGGTAAATTGCCTACACAGTGCATGATGTAACAGATGATGATGATGAAGATGGAACTGAGAAACACATACATACTGAGACGAAAAAATTCTCACCATCATATGAATAAATAATTGGAGTACTTACAATTACTATTAATTCATCACTGGTGTAGAAATGTAAGCTTAATTTGTATGGCCAATCAACACAAATGAAATCTATTTATTACGTAATCCGAGTAATTTCCCATGGATCATGTGTATCGGTATCACTTCTAGCATCAGACTGTATATCCCCCTTCAACCTATTCCCAGACTGTAGGTCCAACTATAGAGTGTGGCTGAGTTCTCGGATAGGAATAATTTTTTTAGCCGTATTTCACAGTTGAATATCAATTAAGACATTAAGAGTAGTCCGTGGCCCACCAGCAATTGAAGCTCCAGGGGGCAATCTACAGGCTGATAGGGTGACGTTCACTTGCTTGCAGAGAGGTTAACGATCATCCAACAATTATGGGGATGACGTACTATCAACATAATTATGCTCCGTGTCAATTGACACTTTACGTGATGTAAATATATGCAGAGTGTGAACAAAACAATCAATAACACCAATCCATTACTCTACAAATTCCGCTCATTCTATGTCTTCATTCGTGTTCCTTTTCTAATTATTTAAGACACTTAACATTAAGATGTAACGCCTACAAGAATATTGGCACATATACAAACTACACGATAATTGTAACCATACTCAAATCCATTCCTCAAAATATCCCGGTTTTCTTAAATTCTTTCATCAACGTTACCCATTGTATTAACACATTATTTTCATTCAGAAAACCCAGATATAAATTGTTCATACACATCTCTGATATTATTTCCTCCATATTCATCTCAGTTTCTGAAGATTTCTAAGTTCATTGAGGTTCTCGCATTTACATCATATACATTCTTAGAAGCCCTGTAGCAAAATGCGTTGAATACGCATGTGGAATAAACACTGTATAGTACAGAACTTTGAGAAAAATAGAGATCAGTGTCCTATTAAGAATGAAATTGTAAGAGATTGTGCATATGAATTTGTTAAACGCAACAATTTCGTAATGTTAGCTATAATTTCCTGAAATCCATTCCAGATGATGTGATAGAGCTTATTTCATGAAGCGACATTTCATCAATTGCTAAGGTTATATAAAGTCTCAATGAAATGTAAGTGATAAAGGATGCGAAATGGATCCAGCGCCCATCGTCGAAAGTTATCCAACATTTACCCTTAATGGCATGAGGGAAAACCCTGAGAAAAATTCACGCATGTAGGCTAATTTGTCCCAACTCCATTGGATAAAGAACCCGCTCGCTTCACGATCATGTGCACTCATATGATAAAAAATGTCACAATATTTAATAAGGAATATTTTAATTTCGAGCGGGAGAATGATCACTGTGTTGTCTGTTAGGTAAAGTAAGAATATCAGAGTAAGATAAATGCAGAGATAAGTATTCAGTTTAAACGATGTTTGTCTTGGGGCCATAATAACTTGAATGTCACAACGATATTAGATAAAATGAAAGTGCTTAGAAACGAACAGTGACAAAACCACGGGAACAAAGCTCGAAACAAGTTCTTATATCCCCGTTCAAAGAGAAAAAGAAAAAGTGGCATTGCATTTACCTGCCTTCTTTTATTATCTTGGGAAATATGTGCCCTTAAAAATATTTAATTTCATACAGGCCTGTGAGTGAGTAGAATTTTACTACATAACTTTGTTGTAAAAAGTTAACTTTTGGAGCGTATCTATTAGCCCAAGACATTCCCACCAGCCAATCATATTCAATAACGCGAAATATTATTCTCAGTGCATCCAATCCTTGCGTGTGAATAAAGTTAAACAACTTTAATTTTCCTCTGTGACATAGATTAAGAATAGCCTTCCCAAATAATGTTTAGATGTACCAATGGAAAAAATAAAGAATTGTAAATATAAACTCACCAGTACGTAACAACTGGAGGGCAGCAGTCTTTCCGTGATGGTGTCGGGCTGTAAATAAAAGAAATGACAGTCTATTATCAATTCAAGTCATTAAATGATTTGTATACACAGGAAGTAATGCTAATTAGGGGGATGCAGAATTCAATTTAATATAAATTATACTGATCGAAATTTGGACTTTATGCCAGCTGATGTCGAACTGATGCGGAACACATTGCTCAAACAACATGAATTAGAAATATTGTTCATAACCTGACTCGTATGTCATCATCTGTGGATCAGTGAACGAGAAAAACATGGACAATTATTAGGATAGGTTTTTCTCTGAACACCAAGAAGAATGCATAATAATGAACCCCTAGGGAAAAAAGCACTTGACGATCAAGTGATGGCATAAAAGGCTTGATTTGAAAACAGGTAAATTGCCTACACAGTTCATGATGTAACAGATGATGATGATGATGATGATGATGATGATGATGATGATGATGAAGAATGAAAAAAAACGTGCTGAAGATGGAACTGCGAAACACATACATACTGAGACGAAAAAATTTTCACCATCATATGAATAAATAATTGGTGTATTTACAATTACTATTAATTCATCACTGGTGTAGAAATGTAAGCTTAATTTGTATGGCCAATCAACACAAATGAAATCTATTTATTACGTAATCTGAGTAATTTCCCATGGATCATGTGTATCGGTATCACTTCTAGCATCAGACTGTATATCCCCCTTCAACCTATTCCCAGACTGTAGGTCCAACTATAGAGTGTGGCTGAGTTCTCGGATAGGAATAATTTTTTTAGCCGTATTTCACAGTTGAATATCAATTAAGACATTAAGAGTAGTCCGTGGCGCACCAGCAATTGAAGCTCCAGGGGGCAATCTACAGGCTGATAGGGTGACGTTCACTTGCTTGCAGAGAGGTTAACGATCATCCAACAATTATGGGGATGACGTACTATCAACATAATTATGCTCCGTGTCAATTGACACTTTACGTGATGTAAATATATGCAGAGTGTGAACAAAACAATCAATAACACCAATCCATTACTCTACAAATTCCGCTCATTCTATTTCTTCATTCGTGTTCCTTTTCAAATTATTTAAGACACTTAACATTAAGATGTAACGCCTACAAGAATATTGCCACACATACAAACTACACGATAATTGTAACCATACTCAAATTCTTTCCTCAAAATATCCCGGTTTTCTTAAATTCTTTCATCAACGTTACCCATTGTATTAACACATTATTTTCATTCAGAAAACCCAGATATAAATTGTTCATACACATCTCTGATATTATTTCCTCCATATTCATCTCAGTTTCTGAAGATTTCTAAGTTCATTGAGGTTCTCGCATTTACATCATATACATTCTTAGAAGCACTGTAGCGAAATGCGTTGAATACGAATGTGGAATAAACACTGTATAGTACAGAACTTTGAGAAAAATAGAGATCAGTGTCCTATTAAGAATGAAATTGTAAGAGATTGTGCATATGAATTTGTTAAACGCAACAATTTCGTAATGTTAGCTATAATTTCCTGAAATCCATTCCAGATGATGTGATAGAGCTTATTTCATGATGCGACATTTCATCAATTGCTAAGGTTATATAAAGTCTCAATGAAATGTAAGTGATAAAGGATGCGAAATGAATCCAGCGCCCATCGTCGAAAGTTATCCAACATTTACCCTTAATGGCATGAGGGAAAACCCTGAGAAAAATTCACGCATGTAGGCTAATTTGTCCCAACTCCATTGGATAAAGAACCCGCTCGCTTCACGATCATGTGCACTCATATGATAAAAAATGTCACAACATTTAATAAGGAATATTTTAATTTCGAGCGGGAGAATGATCACTGTGTTGTCTGTTAGGTAAAGTAAGAATATCAGAGTAAGATAAATGCAGAGATAAGTATTCAGTTTAAACGATGTTTGTCTTGGGGCCATAATAACTTGAATGTCACAACTATATTAGATAAAATGAAAGTGCTTAGAAACGAACAGTGACAAAACCACGGGAACAAAGCTCGAAACAAGTTCTTATATCCCCGTTCAAAGAGAAAAAGAAAAAGTGGCATTGCATTTACCTGCCTTCTTTTATTATCTTGGGAAATATGTGCCCTTAAAAATATTCAATTTCATACAGGCCTGTGAGTGAGTAGAATTTTACTACATAACTTTGTTGTAAAAAGTTAACTTTTGGAGCGTATCTATTAGCCCAAGACATTCCCACCAGCCAATCATATTCAATAACGCGAAATATTATTCTCAGTGCATCCAATCCTTGCGTGTGAATAAAGTTAAACAACTTTAATTTTCCTCTGTGACATAGATTAAGAATAGCCTTCCCAAATAATGTTTAGATGTACCAATGGAAAAAATAAAGAATTGTAAATATAAACTCACCAGTACGTTACAACTGGAGGGCAGCGGTCTTTCCGTGATGGTGTCGGGCTGTAAATAAAAGAAATGACAGTCTATTATCAATTCAAGTCATTAAATGATTTATATACACAGGAAGTAATGCTAATTAGGGGGATGCAGAATTCAATTTACTATAAATTATACTGATCGAAATTTGGACTTTATGCCCGCTGATGTCGAACTGATGCGGAACACATTGCTCAAACAACATGAATTAGAAATATTGTTCATAACCTGACTCGTATGTCATCATCTGTGGATCAGTGAACGAGAAAAACATGGACAATTATTAGGATAGGTTTTTCTCTGAACACCAAGAAGAATGCATAATAATGAACCCCTAGGGAAAAAAGCACTTGACGATCAAGTGATGGCATAAAAGGCTTGATTTGAAAACAGGTAAATTGCCTACACAGTGCATGATGTAACAGATGATGATGATGAGGAAGAATATGAAACGTGCTGAAGATGGAACTGCAAAACACATACATACTGAGACGAAAAAATTCTCACCATCATATGAATAAATAATTGGTGTATTTACAATTACTATTAATTCATCACTGGTGTAGAAATGTAAGCTTAATTTGTATGGCCAATCAACACAAATGAAATCTATTTATTACGTAATCTGAGTAATTTCCCATGGACCATGTGTATCGGTATCACTTCTAGCATCAGACTGTATATCCCCCTTCAACCTATTCCCAGACTGTAGGTCCAACTATAGAGTGTGGCTGAGTTCTCGGATAGGAATAATTTTTTTAGCCGTATTTCACAGTTGAATATCAATTAAGACATTAAGAGTAGTCCGTGGTCCACCAGCAATTGAAGCTCCAGGGGGCAATCTACAGGCTGATAGGGTGACGTTCACTTGCTTGCAGAGAGGTTAACGATCATCCAACAGGTATGGAGATGACGTACTATCAACATAATTATGCTCCGTGTCAATTGACACTTTACGTAATGCAAACATTTGCAGAGTGTGAACAAAACAATCAATAACACCAATCCGTTACTCTACAAATTCCGCTCATTCTATTTCTTCATTCGTGTTCCTTTTCAAATTATTTAAGACACTTAACATTAAGATGTAACGCCTACAAGAATATTGCCACATATACAAACTACACGATAATTGTAACCATACTCAAATCCATTCCTCAAAATATCCCGGTTTTCTTAAATTCTTTCATCAACGTTACCCATTGTATTAACACATTATTTTCATTCAGAAAACCCAGATATAAATTGTTCATACACATCTCTGATATTATTTCCTCCATATTCATCTCAGTTTCTGAAGATTTCTAAGTTCATTGAGGTTCTCGCATTTACATCATATACATTCTTAGAAGCCCTGAAGCGAAATGCGTTGAATACGAATGTGGAATAAACACTGTATAGTACAGAACTTTGGGAATCATATTCAATAACGCGAAATATTATTCTCAGTGCATCCAATCCTTGTGTGTGAATAAAGTTAAACAACTTTAATTTTCTTCTGTAACAAAGATTAAGAATAGCCTTCCCAAATCTTGTTTAGTTATACCAATATAAACAAAGAAAGAATTGTAAATAAAAACTCATCTGAAAATACCAAGATTCGGCGGCTGTATTGTGTCGTGTAGTGGCTTTAAATAAAAGATATGAGAGTCTATAACAAACTGAAGTCATTAAATGGTTTTGATACACAGGAAATAATGCTAATAAGGGGGATGCAGCATTGAATATAATATAAATTATACGTGATCGAAATTTGGGGTTTATGCCAGCTGATATCGAAGTGATGCAGAACACATTGCTGAAACTACACGAATTGGAAACAGGGTTCATAACCTGACCCGAATATAATTATCTGTGGATCAGTTAACGAGAAAATGATGGACAATTGTTAGGATACGATTATCTCTGAAAACAAAGAAAAATGCAAATTAATTAACCCCTAAAAAAAAATAATTTAACGACACATCAAGGGATGACGGAAAATGCTAGATCTGAAAGAGGTAAATTGCCTACACCGTGCATGAACTAAAAGATGATGATGATGATGATGATGATGATGATGATGATGATGATGATGAATCTGAAACCTACTTAAGATGGAGATGAAAGACACATACATACAGAGACGAAAATCTCTCACCATCACGTGAATAAGTAATTGGTGAATTTACAATTATTATTAATTCATGACAGTGTAAAATGTAAGTTCAATTTGTATGGCCAATCATCACAAAATAAAAGGTGTTTAATACATAGTCTGAGTTATTTCTCTCAGATAAAGTGTACCGGTATCACTTCTACAATCAGACTGTACATCTCCGTTCAATCTATTCCCACACAGTAGGCCCTACTACTGTGTTTGGCTGAGTTCTCGAATAGCAACTCTTTTCCCTAGCCATATTTGATAGTTGAATATCAAATAAGACTTAAGAGTTCCGTGGCACATCAGCTAATGGAAACCAACGGCTAATCTACAGGCTGGTGGCGTGGCGTTTACTTACTTGGGCAGAGGTTAACGATCATCCAACAAGTAAGGGAGTAACGTGTTTTTCAAAACGATGATGCCCGCAGTCAATTAAGACTTTAATACAATCATTTGTAGAGAGTGAACAGAAGTATCCATAACACAAATCGATTACTCTGATAATTCTGCGATTCTACATATGTGTTTAATTTCCAATTATTTAAGACACTAAACATTAACATATTCGCAAACAAGAATATAGCAAACTATACCTGATTTGTAAAGACACTAAAATCCTTTCCTCAAAATATCCCGGTTTCCTCAAATACTTTCATCAACGTTGCACATTAAGTTAACATTTTATTTTCATTTCGAAAACGCAGAAAATATTAGTTAATACACATCTCTGATTTTATTTCCTCCAAACTCATCTTCGTTTCTGAAGATTTTCAAGATCACTTAGGTTGTCGCAACATGCATATATACTTTTTCAGTGGCCCGTAGCGAAATGCTTCAAAAGCGTCTGTGGAATAAACACTGAATCACCAAAAAATTTGGAAAAAAATTAATTTATTGTTAAGACCAGTGTCCTATTCAGAAAGAAATTGTAAACGAAACGAAAGTCCGTGCAAGTTTGTTTAACACAACAATTTCGCAATGCTTGGCTATATTTCCTGAAATCCATTCCTGATTATGTAATATAGGTAAGTTTATGACACGACACTTCATCAATTGCTAGGGTTACGTAACGTCTCAATGAAATGAATGTGATAATGGATGCGAAATGAATCCAGAGCCCATCGTCGAAGATTATTCAACATTTACTCTTTATGGGATGAGGGAAATCCCTGAGAAAAAAATTCAAGCAGGTGGAGTAATCTGTCCCAACTCGATTGGATCCCGAACCCGCTCGTTCACGATGAGGTTGCGCAACAACTGTGCACTCATATGATAAAAAGTCACAACATTTAATAAGGAATATGTTAATTGCGAACAGGAGAGTGATCACTGAGTTGTCTCTTAAGTAAAGTGAGAATATCTGCGTAAGACAAATTCAGAGATATGTATAATTGTCAGAACGACATTAGATAAAATGAAAGTGCATAGAAAGAAACAGTGACAAACCACGTGGACAAGGCTCGAAGCATGTTCATGTATCCCGTTTCTAAGAGAAAAGAAAGAAAGGGTAAATGCATTCACATGTCTTTGTGTAATATTGTGGGAAGTG
Source organism: Periplaneta americana (assembly GCF_040183065.1). Taxonomy (NCBI): domain Eukaryota; kingdom Metazoa; phylum Arthropoda; class Insecta; order Blattodea; family Blattidae; genus Periplaneta; species Periplaneta americana. Next base: position 7,071,845 of record NC_091128.1, on the reverse strand, counting down.
TGTGATATTTAAACAATATGTTATACAGACCTGTGTGAGTAGATTTTTACAACATACCCCTATTATAAAAATCCACTTTTGGGTAATGTTGTAATTTCTGTGACTTAAATATTGAAGCGTGTCTGCTAGCCCAAAAGATTCCCACCAGACATTCATATTCAATGCTGATAAATATTATTTTCAATGCATCCAATCTTTGTCTGTGAATATAGTTAAAAAAAACTTTAATTTTCCTCTCTGGCAAAGATTAAGAATAGCCTTCCCAAATCATGTTTAGATGTACCAATGGAAACAATTATAAACTCACCAAATTTAGCACACAGATTGAAGCAGACACATACTAACATGTCCGGGCTGTAAATAAAAAATTGACAGTCTATAATAAATTGAAGTCATTAAATGTTTTTAATCACAGGAAGTAGAGCTAATTAGGGATGTAGTATTGAATATATTATCAATTATACTTGATCGAAATTTGGGCTATATGCCAGCTGATGTCGAACTGATTCAGAACACATTGCTCAAACAACACGAATTAGAAATAGTGTTCACAACCTGACTCGTATGTCATCATCTGTGGAATAGTCAACGACAAAATCATGGACAAAGCATTATCTCATAAAACTAATAAGAATGCATAATTATGAATCCCTAGGGAAAAAAGCATTAAACGATGAAAATACTTATTCTGAAAACAGGTAAATTGCCTAAACCGTGTATGAACTAACAGATGATGACGATGATTATGAATATGAATCTGAAACCTGCTCAAGATGGAACTGAGAAACACATACATACAGACCCGAAAAATTTCTCACTATCACATGAATAAGTAATTGGTATATTTACAATTACACAGTCATCAGCGAGTTTTAGCCGAGTAAAGACGTGTGCTGAAGGAGCAGAGACTGAACAGCGTAGAGAGGCATTGACCTATGAGCGAGTGATAGAGCAGGAGGTACAATAGAAAATGGATAAAGTGCTACAACGAGAAGTGATACAGAAGGGGAGAAATGAAGCTAGGAATGGAGAACTACAAATGCAGAACAGTACAGGAAACTCGAAGAATCAAGTGGATATATCATCAGAAAGCTTGAAGTGCAGAGTGGATAACATCAGTGCGAAGATTGATTATCTGGTACGGGAAAATGAGCAAATGAAAGAGAAAATCAAATATTATGAAGATAAGCAAAGGAAGAAGAATTTAATATTCTTCGGGGTGGAAGAAGAGGGTCATGAATATGAAATGGATACATATGAGACTGTATGTAAAGTGTGCGATAAGATTTTTGGTATCGATGTGAGAGTGGGCCATATTGAACAGACTTATAGGATTGGGAAAGGAAGATTAAGACCTATTTTAATATCATTCGTAAGCATGAGAACAAGAGAAGTTATCTTAAGAAACTTAAGAAAATTAAGAATGACGAAAATAAGGGTTGAAAAAGACGTAAACTATGAAACAAGAAGCAGACGCAAATCACTGATACCGTTCATGAAAGCAGCTAGAAATAAGGGACATTTTGCTAAGATATATGAAGACAAACTGAAAGTCAACGGGAGATACTATGACCTGGAGTTTTGTGAGAAGAACGTAAATCATCCGGAATTTTGATTAAATAACGTGGCAGAGAAACATCAGAGGCAGCAATGTTTTGGTTTAATACCGAGTAATGGGACGAAACAGCTGTTACAATCCGAACGTGACGTGAAGCATGCGGCGAAAAATGATGAATCAGGAGTCGAAGCAAGAAGGCGACATACGCAGAAAGAAGACATTGAACCAAGGAGCAAAAAACGGATCACCAAGCATAATCCTACCAAGCTAGCAGACAGGGAGAATGACACTTCTAAGAAGAGTGGCATAAAGGCTACAGCGGTAAAGAAATATGCGAATGATAAGATAAAGAAAGGTTTAAGCTGTGTAATGATGAATGAGTCTAGTGAAGGAGGAGGAGCTACTGGTGGCTATGAATCAAGTGAGCGGATAATAGAGGTAAGAAGAAGGAAAGAGAAGGAGAGGAGTCCAGGGTCGGGAAAAATAGGAGAATCAGCGAAGAGGAATACGGAGACTATAAGGAAAGGAGTCTTTGCGAGTGCAGGTCCCAGTGTAAGTTACGAAAGGGACTGCGGGGAAGAGAAGAACGAAGTCGAGAATACAACAGAGTCCAACGTCCATTCGTCGAAAGGTATTCAATATTAATTTACTCTTAATGGATTGAGGGAAAACCACGAGAAAAACTGCAACTAGGCAGGTTAATTTGTCCCAACTCGAAATGATTCCGAGGCAGCTCGTTTCACTATCACGCTTGCCGACCATTGCGCCAAAACAGTGGATGATACTAAGTCACAATATTTATTAAGGAATATATTAGTGTCAAGCAGGAGAATGACGTCTGAGTTGTCAGATAAATTGAGTATATCAGATTAGGATAAATGCAAAGATATCTTTCATAATTGAACAATGTTTGTCTTGTGTCCAAATTGCATAACAGTCACAACGACATTAGATAAATTGAAAGTGTTTAGAAACAAACAGTGACAAAACCACGGGGACAAAGCTGGAAGTATGTTGAAGTATCCCCATTCAAAGAAGAAAAGAAACAAATGAGTGAGAATAGTTTCTAATTGCTTCGACGTGACTTCATCTCTTATATTGGGAAGTTTGTGAACTTAAAGAATTTCAATTTTGTACAGGCCTGTGTGTTTGAGTAGATTTTTAACACATGCTTTGTTCTACAAAGCTCAATCGAAGTTCTGTGACTTTCATTTGGAGCGTATCTAGTAGCACAAAACTTTCCCACCAGCCAATCATATTCAATGACGCTATCTATTATTCTCTACGCATCCATAATTCTTTTCGTGTGTATTAGTTATGCAACTTTAATGTTGATCTGTAACAAAGATTAAGAATAGCCTTCCCAAATCATAGTTACAAATGTACGAATTAACACAAATAAATAATGGTAAATGTATAATCACTAGACAGTATATGCGAGACAACTTAAGGAAAAGTGAAGTTCTTTCGTATCAGAGTATATGGCACTTGCCGTGTCGTCCGTCTTTTGTGTACCTGGCGAGTAGAGCAGCGTACAGAACGAAGGGACCCCGGTCCGTTCATAGTAACATTTCAACGCAATGTGTGCAGTTGTGTTATCCTGCAGGATAGGCGAAGACGCTTCAGCTTCGACAACTTACGAGACTATATCGTCGTTTACTGCAACGCTAGTAATTACATCAATGAAGACGAGGGATGAGCTACAGTACGTCATTTTTCTTTTCATTCTGACTGTACAGAGATGCAGTAGCATGTTGACGTCGTCTGTTTACTTTAAAACCTGTTCAGCCAATGATCTGAATGAAAAAATTTTAACATATGGTAAATGTGCACCTACATTCAACGATAAGTCATCCCGCATCCGCTGTCTAATAATCACCATCACTTAATAAGGGGAGAACGGCGACTTCGCCTGCGTGTGTTGGGCATCGTAAAGGAAAGAAGTGGAATTAATGGAATTCAATAAATGAGTAGCTTAATATCAAAGACGGACATCTGACTTCAATCGAAATTTAGATAGCTGTGGTTTTTTATACAAATTTTCATGCTGTTGCCAGTTATTTTGAAACCATATGCAAACTCTAACACTATATTTATAAAATAAATTGTGTTAAATATTACAGAGAACACTGTGAATTAAAAAATTGCCTCTAGATCAAAACTATGGAGAAGACAGATGTCCGTCTTTGATATTAAGCTACTCAAATTACGTAACACTAATTTGGTGGAGCAGCATCGAATATAATATAAATTATATTTGATCGAAATTTGTGTTTTTTGCCAGCTGACGTCGAAACAATGAAAACAAATAAAGAATGGTAAATATAAACTCACCGTTACTTAAATTATGCGGCGGCGGTTTTCTGTCATAATCCGGGTCTGTAAATAAAAGAAACGACAGTCTATAATAAATTCAAGTCATTAAGTGATTTTTATAGACGGGAAGTAACACTAATTACGTGGATGCAACATTGAATATAATACTACATTATGCAACGAGCCTATAATGATAGTAATTAAGACGCAAGTATGATTGTTTATGAAACGGGCGCAAGCGAGTTTTATAATATTCATACGAGCGTCTTAATTACCCTTATAGGCAAGTTTCATACGACTTTTTATGCTCGACCATATTTCTAACTTGAAATTATTCAGATGTATACATTTTATTGTATCTGACAAGATCGAAAGTGACCTTGTTCTAGGTCGTGAATTGTGAGATGTGCGCAGACGCGAAAGTATTGATTTTTTTCCGAGGAACAATAATGTCATTGACCTTGATGTAATCCCGTTAATCTTGATATAAGCTTGATTATTGAATTCGACATTGAAAAACGAGATGACAAATTGAATTTATTTGAATATTATTTGCAATTAACGCTAATAATTATAGTAACAGAACATAACCTTCTGCGACAGCATTGGATTTCCAGCCTCCGTGACTTTTCGCTAATTCTCTTCGATTGCATATCCGAGAATAATCGATACTTGCGGTTTTATAACGGTACAAAGTTGACTTGTCATTGGCTGAACACCTGTAAGCTGAGTTGTCATTGGCTGAACACCTGTACTTTAATGAGTAGGTGTACTTTAATGACATTCATTAAAGGACTGCTACCAGGTGTATAATTACTACATTTCGGCATGGTCGAGCATAAAATAAATTATATTTGATCGAAATTTTGGTTCTGCCAGATGATGTCGAATTGATGCAGAACACACTGCTCAAACATTTTGACTATTATGTCGTCATCTGTGGATCAGTGAACGAGAATGACATGGACACTTGTTAAGAATGGATTAACGCAGTAAACCAAGAATAATGCATAATCATGAAGCCCTTGGGATAACGACACATGAGAGATCTCAAAACAGGTAAACTGCCTAAACCGTGCATGATATAACAGGTGATGAGGATTAGGGTCCTTAATCATGCTGAAGATGGAATTGAGAAACCCATACATACAAAGACGAAAAAATCTCATCACGTAAAGAAGTAATTGGCAAATTTACAATTATTATTAATTCATCACTAGTGTACAAATATAACCTTATTTTGTATAGCCAATCAACACAAAATAAAATTATTTAACACGTAACCCGAGTTGTTTCTCTTAGACCAAGTGTACCGGTAGCGCTTCTAGCATCAGACTGTTTATCCCTGTTCAACCTATCCCGGGACTGTAAGCACTACTATATATTTTTTTAGTTTGTTATTTAACGACGCTGTATCAACTACGAGGTTATTTAACTTCGATGAGATTGGTGATAACGAGATGAGGGCGAGGACTCGCCATAGATTAACTGACATTCACCTTACGGTTGGGGAAAACCTCGGAAAAACCCAACGAGGTAATCAGCCCCAAGCGAGGATCGAACCTGCGCCCGAGCGCAACTTCAGACCGGCAGGAAGGCGCCTTAACCGACTGGGCCACGTCGGTGGCTTCATAGTTTGTAGCTGAGTGCCCGGATACGATTACTTTTTCCTTGCCCTGTTAGACAGTTGTATATAAATTAAAACATTAATAGTAATCGTAGCGCAATAGTCCATGAAGTTCCAGGTTAACCAGCAGACTGCTGGCAGAAGTGAAAGATCATCCAACAAGTACGGGAGTGACGTGTATTCAAACGGTTATGCCACGAGACAATCAAAACGTTACGCATTACAAACATAAGCATGGAGTGAACAAGACGTTCGAAAATTATCGATAAAACCAAACGATTCATTACTATGCTAAATCCGCGATTCTACACGCGTGTTTGCTTTCAAATTATTTAAGAAACTCAAGATTAACTTAGGGGTCTGCGGGAATATTGCAAACTATAAGTGAACTGCAACAACAATGAAGCAGTAGCGGACAGTGGGGCTTGAAGGTTGAGGAGGCCAAGATGATTAGCAGGGACGACACTTTGTTCCAGGTTGGTTGTTGCTTGCCTATATTGACGTCACGGAGGCCATGGGTTCGAAGGTACTGTACTGTGATAAAGAGCAACACGTGTGTGCTGCGTCGGAGAACGAACGTATGTTTCATCTATTTAGGATTCGAACCTATGCTGCTCTCTGCCACTGCCTGCTTGTTTTGCATTGTAGTGGCTTACCTGCAGTTCCTTAACTGTTGTCACTTAATGGCAAGGTGATTGTGATCGTGACTCTGTGTGCAGTATTGTAAACATAATACAATGTAGTCAGACAAGAACCCTAAACTGAATGTAATTGCAACTGCGTTTGGAAGTGAGTATTCTAGTGTGGAGGGCGACAGCATGCGCTGTAAAGTGTGCAACACAGAACTAAAGGTCGTCAAGATTTGCAAAAGCACTGTGAAACGAAAAAGCATAGTGAATGTGTGCCGTTATTCCTCTCATCTGCACGGTTTACATACTCTTGAGTTTTATAATGATTTGTGTGACGTGATGGTATTCCAATACACAGCTCAGTAATCCACATTTTCAACGGTTTAAGGAAAATTACACGTCTAGAAAACTGTCTAGTATAACATCAATGCGTACAACCTATTTACGAAAAAACTGTAAACCGCATTCAAACAACTATAGGTAGTAACAGAATATTTCTATCTATAGATGAGACATCGGATGCTGTGGGACGATATGTAGCTCGCGTTGTTGTAGGAGTGATGTCCTCCAATGAACCAGAAAATAAATTTTTGTTGACATCGGAAGTACTAAGAAAAGTAAACAGTACAACTATTGTTAATCTTTTTGAGACATCTACTGTTTAGTGACAGACAGTATTGCATATATGATCAAAGCAGGAAATTAATTAAAAACCATATACCCCAACATAATCCACCTCACTTGCGTAGCCCATCCACTCCATGGTGGCGATGTTGAGATAACTTTCTCACAGTACAAGCATATTTTCAGTGAAAACAGAAGGAATTTCACTTTTTCACACTTAAAAATGCACATTGTTATATACTGTAACGGATTACAGTTGTATCAGAACAATGTACGTACCTCGATTGCAAATACGTATGTGTAATTTGACTAACTCGTCGTTATTATAAATATGTGTAAGTAATATTGTACAGATGTAACTAATCAAGGCATAGTCTATGCTACGCGCATACATACTATACGGCAGTAGTAATCTGTAGAAATGTTGCGTTTTTGTTCCGCCGATCTGTACCAGCAAACAGTCGCGTGTTGTCGCTGGACTGCTCCTATCAACTAGTAAACACAGGTACTCTATACACCAGTACCAGTGAACCTCGTGGCGAACTGGGACAAAGTGTCGTCCCTGATGATTAGACTTCGTGGAATTGCCAAGAGAATCGCAAGGTTTACTGCGCACGCGGTATAGACTGTATGAGAAGGGGGCGTGCAACGGATGGAGTATGCCTCTAATATAAGCACTGAGCAGTATACTGCGGTTACAATAAAACCTGTATCCTGCATTCAAGAAATATAATGAATGATCATTGAAGTAGGATATGTCTTAACAATTATTTTATAGTGAGATATATTAACTCTTAAAATTTAATGTAAGATACTCACATCATCCTCAATACGTGCACTGCAGTGAAAAGTTACGTACATTTTGAGCGACTGCAAAGTAACCTCCTCCGATGGTCACTTAAACAGTTTTCATGTTGGGAAAATGTACGTTCAACATCACATGATGTAATACATACATATTTCAAGAAGGGAAAGTCACAACTTTTTAGTACACCAACTTCAGATGTATTGTCGAGACCTCATAGTACACCATTTATAGTACGAATTTATGAATAGGCAGAATATTTAGCAATAATGTTTCTCAACTTACATCTCATTTTTTCTGAAATTAATGAATTGTTATTTTGGATAACGGGTTGTGATACTTTATCCACTATATTAAGGGCTTCTGAGAGTTGTAGTTTAGACGATTCTAACAGGATGATGCTTTTGGACACGATTTTAAATTAGAATAAATGAACAGAATATCTTCCAATAGCTGTTCAGAAGGCAATGATTTTACAGCTGCAACAGCGGAACTGTCTGTGCTATCCAATGTATCAATTACCTCCATTATTTTTCATTAATGTTCTGCATAATAATGAACAGCATCCAACCACGTTCCCCAACGGGTCAAGACTGGCTGCGGGGTAAGGGTATTCAAGGGGCAATTATTTGGAATAGTAACACTCTCATTGTAGTATGTTTGATTGAATTCTTGTCTGCACTGAACAAATGTTAAGCTTTGACTATTACAACCACAGTAATGTAAAAGCAAGTAGGTATATATTAGCTGTAGCTGCTCCATCTATTTGAACCGGTCACAACTCTTAACATGAACTGCTGCTACTACGAGACCGGGCGGTCGCTCACCTCCTCTATACTACCGTACATCGGTAACCTGATTGCATGCTGCGTGTGGCAATTTAACGAAGTCTACTTATGAGAATATAAAAATATAAGGCCTGTGACGTACTTCATTACCAAGCGCAGAATTTATAGATTTTAAGAAATTAAAATTATGTTTTCCAATTTATGTTTTAGGATTTTAAATCTTATGTTTAGGAATTTATGTGGTTTTACGGGGGAAAAAAATAAAAATAAACAACACACTGTTAATATATTACAACGGCTTGGTAAAGTTGTCTCTCTTTAGGACATTGTAAGTCCTAACCTACGAATTAGTTCTTTTCAGCTCATATTGAATTTAAGAATGTTACCCTTCGCTACATAAAACTAACAAGGAAAGCAATATTTCGAGAGTAACGAGATAGCAAGAAAATTGATTCGAACCTAAGAATCCGGGTTTGCTCATTACTATTACATAGCCTAATTTTACAGAAAATTAACTGGACGTTCCTCTTTCTTCGCAAACCAATCAAATAGATCACAACATACTGAATCACTGCTACTAGAAGAAGCTAGAAACAAATCTACATTTGTTTCTAAACTCTCTACATATTTGAAATACTGTATAAGTAAATACATCTCGTAACACAAAAGGATAAAATAACAAGAACACCCGCAAACAAGAGAAAATCTAACAACATAAATGAAAACTTTTACGCAGGAAGAGAAAACTAACAACACGTGACTCAGTTTTCTAAAAGCAAGAAGAGAAAAAGAGAGAGAGAGAGCTTCCCAATACAGCCGAAACCGGCCGTGACTATAAGCAGTACAGTTGTCAGCGGTGGGTAGGACGTCTCCAAATCGGCTCCCTTCGCGCGTTCTAGTCAAGTTTAAACACTCTTCTAACCAGCTATCTTATTGGTTGAACTACTGTTGTCATGGTTACTGGGGAGTAGCGTTATCCAGCCGACTCCTCTCTCCCGCTCTCGCATAGACACTGCAGGCTGCTAGATGTCGACTATACAGGTTACAGCGCTATCTGTTATTTTTCAGTACGAATTATTTGTACTATCTACAGTATAGCCAGCGGGCATCAACAACCGAATGTGATCGACTTTACGTAACTTACATCTTAGTCGTAGTGCATAATGAAATTAATATACAAGGAAAAATGTTCATCGTTTGCTGTAACTTGTCTGTGATCTTAATTCAGCTGAAATTATTACTGTCATATTGTGTTCTGGTAAAATATTGGGGGAGGCAGGGCCTCCCTTGCCTCCCCTGAAAATCCGCCGCTACAATGAAATCCATTCCTCAACATGTCTCGGTAATCTTAAATACTTTCTACAACTTTGCCAGCTGTATTAACATTTTATTCTCATTTAGAAAATCAAGGAGTAATTAGATCATACACAACTCTGATTTCATTTCTTCCACTCTCATCTTCGTTTCTGAAGATTTATCAAGTTTGTGGTTCTCAGATTTTGTACATACCGGTATACATTTTTTGAAGCCCCGTAGCGAAATACTCGAATGCGACTTTGAAATAAACCCTGCATCATGTACAGGGACATCATTTTATTTTTACTTAGATTTTTATTGTACCTGAGCTTTTGAATGTACTTCACTCCCACCCCTTCTACTAATGAAGTACAACCGTACTCCACACAGATCAGAGGCCGCATATACAGTCAAAGTAGGCTTACGGTCATAGTAAATAGTACGTTCCAAAAATATGTTCGCGTTTTCCAGTGACGAAAGAGCTTTCAATATTGAATCATTTTCTCAAAGGTACTGTCGTCCATTTGCCTACGTCGTATCCCGGTTTCCCCCCACAAACTTTTATTCGCCAGCTAGTGGTTGGGCTGTCTTAGCTCTTTTCTGAGAGCATTAATTTCTGTTAGGAATTGAACGTCTACGTGATATTATACAACTGTTTAAAATAACTTAACTGGTAATTGGAATTAGGTACAATAGTTTATAGTGCGATAATATGCACATTAGAACTGAAGCCACCATTTTAAAAAAATGTTTAAATATCCATATTATGGTTATTTTTCAATTTAGATTCATTCTCTATATTGTACGCTAATGTGCTGTAGACAGTATAATATACACTGCATAATGAATTCGTCCACATGGACAGCTCAGTTCGTGAGTAAAAACACTCATTGTTAATAATGTACTGTATTTTGATTAAACAAAAATCTAATGAAAATTATCAAACTCAAAATTGCGATATTTACTAGTTTACGTAAATGGATGAACTACTTTTCTTCCCTCCTATACCTAGTAAAGTGATGTGTTTGTATATTACGTCAGTATAATCGAACTCCAGTCGTGGATGGGGGTAGGAAACGGCGTTGATCCAGAGGTATAGGCAAGTTAATATTAAAAATGTTAGTAAAAATAAACTGATGTCCCTGTATCAACTTGGGGTCGGCCTGGTTCGCTGAGTTGGTATAGCGCTGCCTTATATGCCCGAGTTTGCGGGTTCGATCCCATGCCAGGTCAATGGCATTTAAGGGAGTATAACTGCGACAGGCTCATGTCAGTAGATTTACTGGCACGTAAAAGAACTGCTGTGGGACAAAATTCCGGCACGCCGGCGCCGCTGATATAACCTCGGCAGTTGCGAGCGTCGTTAAATAAAACATAACACTTTATAATAATTATTAAGATCAGTAGGCCTATGCTATTGAGAATGAGACTGTAAGAGAATCTGCAGAACTGCATACATTGTATTCTGCACCTCACATAATCAGGAACATTAAATCTAGACGTTTTAGATGGGCAGGGCATGTAACACGTATGGGAAAATCCATAAATGCATGTAAAGTGTTAGTTGGGAGGCCGGAGGGAAAAAGACCTTTGGAGAGGCCGAGACGTAGATTGAAGGATAATATTAAAATGGATTGGAGGGAAGTGGGATATGATGGTAAAGACCGGATTAATCTTGCACAGCATAGGGACCGATGGCGGGCTTATGTGTGGACGGCCATGAAGCCGCGTTTTCCTTAATTGCCATAAGTAAGTAACTAAGTAAGTTAGCTTGAAATAGGATTATAATTGATTGGACACTTTGGTACATTTATCTTCATAACTAATATATAAATCAACTAATGGACACCGGTAACAACAAAGAAAAGAAACGTAATGCATAGATGAAATCTGACATGTAAACAAATTAACACTTTAAATTATACATTTACCAAATCGTTAACCAATATACATACCAACTCTAAATCATATAACTATTTCATGACCTTCTTGAATAGAATATTCGCGAAATTGTAAAATGTTAAATTATTCTGGGGGAAAAATCGTATTAGTTCTAATCAACTATTATGAAACTATAAGTCTTCAATTTCGCATACTATTGTATTATTGATTTTATTTTATTTTATTTTATTTATTTATTTATTTTTAATTATGTATTTAATTTCCGATTTTGAGCCATTTCTTGTAATACCTCCTTATTGCCAATTGTTGTTAGTAAATAATGCATTTAATTCGTAAATTTCAAGTCATCTCTTGATATAGCTATTTATTGCTTTTAAATAATGTGTTTAATAACTATTTCATTTTTATTTATATATATATTTCTTCCTATAACCATTACAGGTTGCCATTGACAAAGAGTACCGTGATACAGTAAGTATAGAGAAATGCCTTGAGGCTTTATGAAACATATTTTGTTGTTACAGTGAAAAACAACAAATTGAAATAGATTGAAACACAAAATAATATACGAAATAAAGTCAAGAAGATGTGAATTAAAATCATGGTCCCTTTGAATGATGCCTGAAAATAGCTATTAATCCTTTGCGTGTTTGTTTTTTAAAATAATGTGTTTAATCTGTAACTACAGCCAGTGTATTGTTATTAGTATCTCTTTGTTGTTACCTATTGCTTTAAAAAGAATGTGTTTAATTTGTAATCTTAAGTCATTTTTCTACTATTCCTTTACTGTACTGTTTACATTTGTTTTTAAATCTTTTGTATTGCCCTACCATTATATATTGCCCTTCAAGAAATTCGGTATTCGTTAGTTGTAAGTCATTACTTGTGTTATATTTTAATTATTGTAATTTATTCCTGAATCATGTATGTAAACTGAAACCGTAAATCATTGCATTTTGATTAAACAAAAACGTAATGAAAATTATCGAACTCAAAATCGCGATATTTCCTAGTTTACATAAATGGATGAACTACTTTTCTTCCCTCCTATACCTAGTAAAGTGATTTGTGTTTTACGCCGGTATCATCGAACTCCAGTCGTGGAAGGAGGTAGCGAACGGTGTTTCCGGTTCTCTAAAGGTATAACCAGGTTAATATTAAAAATGTTAGTAAAAGTAAAATGATGTCCCTGTACATGTTTATCACATCTTCATTCAAAAAGCTCAAGATTTTGATAATGTTAGAAGATCTGTAACTTTTACTTGAAATGTGTTTAATAGCCCCAACCATTGAATCATTTTCAGTGATGCCGTCTGTACTTCTCAGCACATCCGCGCTTCACAGCTATAGCAAATACTGATTACGGTTAGTCCCCCCACCAAACCATATTTCTAGGTGTGTCACTGGAAACAAATAAATAACGGTAAATATGAACTTACGTTATCGTCAGCCTGATGTTCTGGCCTCGGTGATGTAGTGCTGTAAAGAAAAGTAGTGACATATTTTGTTAAAACCAGGTAAGTAACAGTAATTTACAAGGGATGCAGCCATTAAATGTAATATAAATTATGTTTGATCGTCTTTTAGAATTTTTCCAACTGCTGTTGAAGCATTAGAAATATCTGGTTCTGAACTCTGTATTCAAAACTAATTAGAAACATTGTTCACAATTTGAATCGTGCTGAAGATGGAATTGAGAAAGGCATATTCCTACGTATAAAAACAAAAAATACCTCATCATAATGTAAATAAATAAAAGATAAATTTAGAATGATTATTAATTCATCACCAGTTTAGAAATATAACTCCAATTTATATAACTAATCAACACAAAACAAAATACGAGGCGCATCCAGAAAGTAAGTTTCCCTATTTTTTTTAAAGAACACACACTTTTAGGAAAACATTTATTGGCAACAGGTACAGCAATGTTTCAGCTATTTTCCAACATAGCCACCATCAGAATTGAGACACTTGTCGTATCGTGGGATCAACTTTTGTATCCCTCTGTCGTAGAACTCTACCGCCTGTAAATGGAACCAGCGTGTGACAGACGTCTTCAGCTCTTCGTCGTTGCCAAAACGCTTATCGGAGTACAGGAATTTCTTGAGAGAGAGAGAGAGAGAGAGAGGGAGAGAGGGGAGAGGGAGAGAAGGGGAGAGAGGGGAAGAGGGGGAGAGAGAGGGAGAGGGAGAGAGAGAGAGGGGGGGTTCGGCCCATAGACCTGACAGCTGCCGATGAGAGCTGGCAATGCTTTGTGCATTAAAGAACTATCACCGACCGAACCTCGATGCGGCGGGAGAAGGAATAAGAGCTTCCATTTCGAACCACTGCTGCCACGCTACTGGCACCAGGCGGGACCTGTCCGGCTGGCATATGAATGATACGTCATAGATCTGTTACGCATGCGCAATTGACACGGCTAATTACGTTTACTTTCAAGGGGAAAAAATCGGGAAACTTACTTTCTGGATGCCCCTCGTATATTTAATTAACTGAGTTTTATCCCTTGAATCAAATCTATTGCTGCCAGCATCACTGTCTGTCATTGTTGTAGTTTCGACATACTAGGTATAAGAGTAAGCGGATGGGAATACTTTTTCCTACCCCTATTTATAATTTTAATCTGAGGCATGATAGCCCATGAAGGGCCATGACCGACCAGCCAGCTGCTGACCTCAAGTCCACATACCAAGCAGAGGTAGACGATCATATCCCTATTAATAGCTGTATATAAATTAAGACATTATTAGTAATCCGTGGTGCGACAGCCCATGTAGAGCTTCCGGAAATTCCGCTTTCTGTCTATCTAGCGTATTCCGGTGAGCAATCCGATGGCATCACGGTGTTCCGAATTCCACCGATGACGTCATTGATGCTCCACCGGTGTCGCACCGGTGCCATCAACTTGCAGAAGTGGTGGCAGTCTCCATCAGCCGCCATCAGTGAATCTGATTGGTTGTTGTATAGGGCGGGAATTAGCAGAAGAATAACATCGTGCACTGTTGTGTCATGGCGGTGTGTTCTGCTGTATTGTTTATAATGAGCACAACGTAAAAACAATATGTTAATGGCTTATGAGCGAACACATCAACGGACCCGTTATTGCTACCGGTTGAAGAAATAAATTGTTTATGCTATCTTTTCTTTGAACGAGATGAGAGTACGAAAATTTTGCTAGTGTAGCACAGACAACAACCTGTACAGTCGCCATGACAGCCATGGATCCTTCCAGCAATCTTTTTGTTCGTTATTTCGCTGCAACGTGACGTCATTGATGCCACCTGACCGGTGAGATTCGGAATACGCTGATACGGTACCGAAAGCCCAACAAACCGATAACAGCCAGTCACCGATCGCTTATTTTTCCTTCTAGATACACTCATTTCAAAAGCTCTGTATGTATATCTCTCATAATTAAAACTGACAATATTTAACAGATTTACATTTTTGTCTCTGGAAGGAAAAATTGATGTAATGTTTTCAGTTTTGAAACTTCGACTGTTTAAACTGTAGCATTGTGTCTCACAACAATGGGTTGGAAATATCCCAGTCATCTTTTGCCACAATAAAATACCATACAAGTACATCATACTTTTAGGGTTGGTAGCCTGCCGGTATTTTACCAGCTCAGCCGAACATTTTGGTGGGTCTCATCATGAGGCCGTTGGCTGTTATCATTATTAAAGACTCTAATTTCGGCAGATAATTTTATTAAATCAGTTTGAAAACTTGTTATAGGAATTTTTATTACATAGGCTGAAAGGGATATTTCTCTATTTCGTGTAACGTGAAGATAGGGAATTTTCAAGTATTTTTCAGTTTTACTTGATGGTTCCACACCAAACGTAGAAGAAATGTTATGTATTAGTTGAAAATTAAAGCTACAACTTGATGAAGATACAATGCATGGTGACCTGTGCTTATTAAATGAAGTGGTCTCTTCCTTTGTGAAAGATGCGTATTTGAAAAGTTTTGGGAAATTAAATAAATATTTTCAGACTAAAGGTGCCTCAGAGAAATCTCCACAATTAGAAATAGTAGTTCAACACGTGGTTTATACTCGAACCCATGCTCTCAGAAGTCGAAATTCCGATAGAAAATCTGAAAAAGTACAAGTCTCCAGGTATCGATCAAATTCCAGCACAATTATTACAAGAGGGTGGAAGTGCATTATATAGCGAAATTTATAAAATTGTACTTCCTATTTCGGAAAAGGAAATTATACAAGGACAATGGAAGAAGTCCATAATTGTACATATTTTTAAGAAGGGGGACAAGACTAACTGTGGTAACTTTCGAGGAATATCACTTTTGTTGACGTCGTATAATATTTTGTCCAATATTCTTTTGAGAAGATTAACTCCGTACGTAGATGAAATTATTGGGGATAATCAGTGTGGTTTTAGGCGTAATAGATCGACTATTGATCAGATTTAGTGTATTCGACAGATATTGGAGAAAAAATAGGAATATAAGGGCGGAGTACATCAGTTATTCATAGATTTCAAAAAGGCACATGACTCGGTTAAGAGAGAAGTATTATATGACATTCTTATTGATTTTGGTAATCCCAAGACACTAGTTCGATTAATTAAAATGTGTCTCAGTGAAACGTACAGCAGAGTCCGTATAGGCCAGTTTCTATGTGATGCTTTTCAAATTCACTGCCGGCTAAAGCAGGGAGATCCACTATCACCTTTAATTTTTAACTTCGCTTTAGAATATGCCATTAGGAAAGTTCAGGATAACAGGCAGGTTTTGGGATTGAACGGGTTACATCTGCTTCTTGTCTATGCGGATGACGTGAATATGTTATGACAAAATCCACAAACGATTAGGGAAAACACAGAAATTTTACTTGAAGCAAGTAAAGCGATTGGATTCAAAGTAAATCCCGAAAAAACAAGGTATATGATTATGTCTCGTGACCAGAATATTGTACGAAATGGAAATATAAAAATCGGAGATTTACCCTTCGAAAAGTTGGGAAAATTCAAATATATTGGAGGAACAGTAACAAATATAAATGACACTCGGGAGGAAATTAAACGCAGAATAAATATGGGAAATGGGTTTCATTATTCGGCTGAGAAGCTTTTATCATCTAGTCTGCTGTCAAAAAAATCTGAAAGTTAGAATTTATAAAACAGTTATATTACCGGTTGTTCTGAATGGTTGTGAAACTTGGACTCTCACTTTGAGAGAGGAACTGAGACTAAGAGTGTTTGAGAATAAGGTTCTTAGGAAAATATTTGGGGCTAAGAGGGATGAAGTTACAGGAGAATGGAGAAAGTTACACGACGCAGAACTGCATGCATTGTATTCTTCACCTAACATAATTAGGAACATTAAATCCAGACATTTGAGATGGGCAAGGCGTGTAGCACGTATGGGCGAATGCAGAAATGCATATAGAGTATTAGTTGGGAGACCGGAGGGAAAAAGACCCTTGGGGTGGCCGGGACGTAGATGGGAGGATAATATTAAAATGGATTTGAGGAAGATAGGATATGACGATAGAGACTGGATTAATCTTGCACAGGATAGGGACCGATGGCTGGCTTATGTGAGGGCGGCAATAAACCTTCGGGTTCCTCAAAATCCATTTGTAAGTAAGTAAGTTCAAAACGTGGTTGCAGAGTGTACAATTAATATCATGAATAGTCCTAACAGATTACGAAATGATGAGAGAAATCGTTTAAGTGTGGAAATACTAAAAACTGAATTTTGTATCATTGGAAACCTTAAATTACCAGATTATCTCCTATCTTAGTTCTCATAAGTGGTGACTTCTTGTTTCAATTGTGAGGTTCAGATCTGTCTTCACACAGTTGACTAAATAACAAAAATACATGGGTGGCATTTGGAAATTGAAATGGGCCTCGGAAACCTAAAATGTAATTAACACTTGTT
Source organism: Periplaneta americana (assembly GCF_040183065.1). NCBI lineage: Eukaryota > Metazoa > Arthropoda > Insecta > Blattodea > Blattidae > Periplaneta > Periplaneta americana. The sequence goes on along the minus strand of NC_091128.1, from coordinate 7,054,384 downwards.
TTATAAACTTTACCCTCAATACATAAATTTACGTGTTTCTTGCTTGAATTTCACTTAATTGATATAAATAGTTATATAGACTAAAAAGTTTTGGAATGAAAGTTACTGCGATTTACTTATGAAGACGTTTTACTTACCCCGCCTGTTCCTAAGACAGGCGGACTGTCCTCTCACACCTCCATTGGATGTTGTTGGAGGTGTGGACCTGTGAAAAGAAAAGAAACTAGTCATTTTTTTTTCTTGACCCAGTTTGTGTCAAAAAATTATCTTTGTGTTTATCTTTGTGTTTAGATATCTCCCTGAGCACGAGTTTTTTACTCCTTCAGGGAAGAACTAAGATTGTATTTCTGTCAATGTTATTTAATAAACAATAAACAATTATTTTTATGCTTCTGATTGAGGTTCGGCTGATAAATACAGTAGTGTCGATAATCCGAACTAATTGATGTTCATTCCTGTTCGAAGTATCGATTCGTTCGGATTTTCGAACATAGAGCAATAACAACACCACAAATAATTTAACTGCATGCTATATTAACTTTAAAGATTTCAATAGACCAACTGACTGTACTACAAGCAACATTAGACAGATTTTAAAAAGTCTTTGATCATTTTTTAAATTTTTACTGTGTTTCGTCTCTTTGCAGTCAAATCTCTAATTTGTAGACAGACAAGCTGTGTTAACGTATACACAGGCATTTTATTCAGCCAATTTTAAAAGTCTCTAGACCACTGATTGCTTCACCGTGAATTGACCTCTAGGGCTTCTTTCATCCTAGTTTTCTGTTACGCCGTCATCTTCATCTACAGGTGCTTCATTATCTGTTACAACAGTCAGAATTTCATCGTCGTTCAAAATTTGGTACCCGAAGTCATTTTGGTCAAGATTCAACCATTCGTTAGCATCGACCTTCTCACAATTTCTGAAGCTGTGTATGGCGTTAGAAAGAGTCGTAGCTTCAGTTAAATCTTAATTTTGCACACATTTCCATTCCTCATTTTTTCTTGCTTCTATACGTATAGGCCATAATTTTTTCATCCACAACTTTTTAATTTTCTTCTGTAAAATTATCCAAAACATCAGAAACCATATAAACACAGTCCTTCAAGTTAAGTGTTTAAATTATTCGGTGTTAAATACTTTCTTTTTAAATTTTTTGTAGAATAATTCAACTTTCGTAGAACACATCACAAACTCCAACCATAGCTACAGCAACATACACACTGACATGAAATACTACACATTGAACCAAAGAGCAAAAACTCAACACCCTAGAACAATACGAAATTTATAAACCTTAAGAACTTCAAATGAAGGATATGTGGGTCGTTATCTAGGATTAAAAAAACTTTCCCTTTTTTATGTTCTATCTGACTGTTTTAATATTTGATGTAAGGTTATTTCCGTACCAATCCTTGAAATATCAGCAGTCATCCAGGAGAATTTTTGGGAGTTATAAGTCACAGGCAGACAGCTTTTTCATTAAAAAAATTTTGAGCGTTCGGAGTCGGATATTCGACTGTTCAGACAACGACTTTCGGATTATCGACGGTCTACTGTAATCTATTATCAGGCAGTACATCTCACTTTACGATATTTGTCAGAGGAACAACAATTTGTTTGCATCTGAAATCTGATTAGTGTTATTTGTAGCTAGTCAGCGATGTATGCAATGGAGGGGAAAAGAAACCGGCTACACTAGCCCACTGCCTCCTGTCTTAGTTGCTTCATAAGTGATACTTCATGGTGTCACTTATGAGGTTCAGACCAGTCTTCGGACAGTTGACTAAATGAGGGAAAAGTATATTTAAAAAAAGTCACTGCATTATACAGCGTGGAAGGAAACCCATTACATTAATAGATGAAGTCAATGCGAAAAACTTATGTCAATACGTTTCTGATATGTCCAATAATTTTGAGAATGACATGTAACGTGTTGCAACACTGCAAGGAGTAGCTGTGCTCCTTGGAGTCATCGCTCTGCAGTGGAGGTGACTGCAACTCCAATTATTATTCACTCGGCAAGACTTGCAACAGGAGAACGTACACAAACTTAAGTGTTTACTAGACGTACTGTCTATGGAGTGTTTGAATATTAGACATAAGAAGAATTCTTTCTTCTAACCTTTATTTTTATGTTTGAGAACAACTGAGATATTTTATGAATTCTTCTGGCACATGGCTCTTCATCTAAAAAATCAAGTAACTCATGCTCAAGCAACAAATTAGAAGAGAGAATGTGCCAATGAATGATTAAGAACTAAGGAAGGTGTATAAAATTCTTAGCAACTTTTGTATGGATAGAGCTAAATATGAGTTCTTAAGATAAAGTATATAACCCGAAACTGATATCAATATCTCTGTTCTAAAAAGTAATCTATTATCCAAATATTTTCTTAAAGATTGCTTTTCATGTGAATATTCAGTCATATAACTATCATGGACAGCCTGCAAGGAGTACACACTGTGAACTATGAATACTGAATAATTACTTACGGAAACAGTCTGGCACTTCTCTTGCAGAGAATAGTGGCCTCGGTTCTATAAAAGAAAATAAACCAGTAATAATTAGAGGGGAAAAATCACTGGACCAAATATCTCACTCTCTTCTCAATCTTCTTGTTATATTAATCTTCAGCGGCCTGGTTAGTATTAGAAAGGGGTGTACAGTTAGCATTCAGCATGGAGATATGCCTTCAGTAAAAAGAAGATATAATGCGGTTAATACATGAACAATCTATGAATATTAAGAAAATACGTAATCAGAGACACTAAGTGAAAGTGATTCAATCCAAATTAGAACACTTCTGTTATCTTATCCTTAGAGTTGCAGTTGGAAATAATTGATTTTTCACATACTGCACTATTGAAAAACACGTAAAATAACGAGAACTGCCGCACCTTTAACAGTTACTTAAACCCTGAACAGAATCCGAAGATTCGTAAATTCCCTGCGCAACTGAATTTCAGTTTCACAAGCATATGTAAACCATTTTCTATTGAAAGAACTAATTAAGCAATTATTAATGGTCAATTTTTCCGATGATAACATGCAAGATATGCTTAGACTTGTTTCTTTAAATAATGCTTCGGCATTTTTCAAATTAAACAGGTCGATATTAGTTACTACAATTAAAAATTTGCCGATCTGTAATGTCATTACACTATTTGAGGAAGGATTCTTACAGGCTATGCAATAAAATTGAAAATATTGTCGACTTAGAATGTTGTTGACAGCATGAATGACAAAGATGGAAAACACTCTCACAGCCGCCTCTATTGCGAAATAAGTGGCTTGATTTGTCTTAATATTATCGGCAGATTCAGTAATAGAAGCTTTTCTTTCTTAATCTTCTTGGGTGCTATTCATAGACATTTCGCTAGCCCGTGCTACGAGCGTGCTAAACTAGCCCCGGCTATCGACTGGTTACTTGTTCAGGATTAATATGAATTCATATCGCTAATTCTGGTTTTTGAATACGAAAAATTTGGTACGCTGATGATCCACCGGAAGTCCGCGCTAAGAATGTCTATGAATACGGCCCCTTTGTTCTAAACACTTCCCCCAATAAAAATGTGCTTTTTCTGACAAAGAATTTAATCGTAAAGCAAATAATGAAAATTATTTTGATCTCATTCCTCCAAACCTAAGGAGAAAAAAGTCGCATGAAAGTGAAATTGAGAGAGGAGTACAAGGATGTCCTTTATCACCTACCCGTTCAACATCTACTTGGAGGATTTAGTGAAGAACTGTTTTCATAACATCGGAAGAATGGTAACTGGAGGAAGAAGAATAACGTGAATAAGATTTGCTGATGATATGGCGTTGTTAGCAGAACAGGTATTCTACTGGAGCTGAATGACAGCTGTGAGCAGTATGGGATGAAGATGAAGATAAATGCAAATAAGACGAAGACCATGGTTTTCGGAAGAATAATAAAAATGGTAAACCTGCTAATTCTAAATGACGCAGCAGTGCAAGTGAACAGCTTCAAATACTTTAAGTGTGCTATAAGCAATAACATGGGCTGCTGCTAGAAGCTGAAAGGTGGATAGCAATGACAAAAGCAGCTTTTAATAGAAAATGGAGAATCTTCTGCAGACCTCCAGAAAAAGAACCAAGGAAGAAACTAGTGTAGTGCTGTGTGTGGAATGTGGCATTGTACGACATGGGACAGAAATAAGGACATTAAGAGGAAGAGAAGAAAAGCGAATAGAAGCATTTGAAATGTGAATACGGAGAAGAATGGAGCGTGTGAAATTGACAGATATGAAAAGAAATGAAGCTGTGTTGGAACGCGTGGGTGCAGAAAGAATGATCTTGAAATTTAACAGGAGGAGAAAAAGGAATTTGTTGGGTTACTGGCTGAGAAGAAATTTCCTATTGAAGGATGCACTGGAAGGAATAGTGAATGCGAGAAGAGTTCGGGGCACAAGAAGATATCAGATCATAGACGACATTAAGTTATATGGATCATGTAGTAGTAGTAGTAGTAGTAGTAGGTTTATTTTGCCTGGCAGAGTTAAGGCCATGAGGCTTTCTCTTCCACTCAACCAGGTTTCAATAATATACATGGAATACAAAATTAGATTACAAAACAAAACAAAAGAAAATACCTTAGAAATTACATAAAATATAGTAGAAAATTACAATAGTCAAGATCAGTTACATAATATAAAAATACAAATAGTCAAGATCGGTACATAATATATAGAATAAAGTAGAAAATTACACATAATCAAAATCAGTTACATAACATAAGGGGAATATACACACTTACACACAATTTATAAGGCCTAAAATGCTCGAGATAAATTCGACGATTATTTCACTTGAGATATATTATACAGTTAATATACTAATAGGAGAATACATGTGGGTTACAAGACATAAAATGTTGATTAGCAAAGTCTACTGAATGGCATAGAAATACAAATGATTAAGTAATATATCAAAATAATAAAAAAAGAAAAAAAGAAGAGAGAAGAGAAAAAAATAACAACTAGGTCATTTAAGACTATTTAGAAACTTCCGCAAGAGTGTAGTTCTGTTCATTAAAATCATTTGTAAGTAGAGTCTACTTAAAATATTTTAGACTCAGACTTCTCCTGATTTCCTATGACAATGAATTCAAGGAACGAGCTGTGCGTATTGTGAAGGAAGCAGAGTAGAGAGATGTGTGATGGAATGGAATTGATAGAACAAGGTTATGCTGTGAACGTATATCACGGTTGTGGTGGGATGCTAAAAGTGTGAAGCGAGGAACTAGGGAGGAGAAGAGGAAAGCAGAAAAGAAGAAAGATTGCAGAATGATGGGTTTGCAGTGAAAGATCTGTCCTTGGACAGGAAACTATGAATGAATGCTCTAAACATCGAATTTATTGTGGTTTCTCTGAACTTGATAACTGGAACAACAGTGCATTCAAACTTTACAATTCTGGAAATTAAGGAAGCTATCCCATGTTTATCCCGAAACGTTTACATTTTCACTTATGCAGACTGATAACGATTCCTGCAACAAGGACATGAAACAAATGTTCTTTTGCTTTCCCCATTGTCAGCAGTATTAAAAAATTTATTATATGACAAATTCACAGATTCAGTAGAGTCGCCATTACTTACACTGAAGATCATAGACATAACTCTGCTGCTGAGACAATTCTGGCCCTATTTCCTTGATAATGCACTGGTCAGCAATGATTTTGTTAAATGTACAATTTCTGCTGTTTGTTACGTAATGTCATCTGCTGATTCCAAAAATGAAGTCAGAATTTTTCTACCACCCACCATTCTTTTTTTCTTTTTTCTTTTTTTCTTTTTTTTTTTGTAATTTTAGAAAAATACATCTATTTTTTTTGTACATACTGTCCTTAACATGCGAATGGAAAGAAAATATGTCAAACATTTCATTTTATTGCTCTAACAATTAACCTAAAGCTTTAGACCACTGTTGCGTATGAAGCCACAATTCATAAAAATTAATTTCATTCCTCATAAAACTGAGAGAGATACTGTAGTATTAATTTATTCTCAGTCGAGCTGGAACTTACAATCATGAAACAAGTTTCATAACCTGTGTTTTTTTGTCCTAATTTTAAATGTAGTAAAAGTATCTTGTAAAGTGAAACATACCTCGAAATACTGTGTAAATCACAAACAAGTTTTGTTACGTTTGTGGTTAGTTAACTTTGAAAACACGCAGGTTAATTTTAGCTACTAAACGAATTACAAGAGCTTGCGAGTGTTCTTTTGATTGCAAAATAGATGAGGACTGGAACTGAGTCCATGAAATCTGCTGTGCTCTACTGAGAATAAATTAATACTTACTCTAATTGGCTAAAAGGATCCCGTCATATATCTTTTCCAGTTCCAATGATATGCCGGGAACCTAAGCAACATTCAACAGACTGTTACTTTCTAGGAACCTCAGATCAGAAGATTACAGAGAACTTGTCAGCCAGCTGATTCAGAAATATAACGTGATGGCGTGGCATGTATCTCTGAAAATAACTTCTTGGATTCTCATCTATTTTTTTTCTTTCCTCAAAACCTTCGGGTAGTCAGCGACAAACATGGGGAGTGTTTTCATCAGTATTTTTCTGAAATGGAAAGGAGCTGCCAGGAAAAACTGACCCCAAATGTTCTGTCAGATTACTGTTGGACACTCAAAAGAGATAATTTCGTGCAATATAATACAAACTTACAGAAGATCTTATGAAATGACTGTCAAATGTCCCATGTGACCAACAAGCAGGCTACGTTCACCTTAACTCTTCTTTGCACAGTCTTCAATTCTACGGGGCTTCATACTTCACCCTTGTCTTGCTTTCAGATATTCAAATGAAGAAAATCTTATCGAGAGAATTGGCGTCTGGAAAGGTTCCCAAAATGCTGACTGCGTTTCCACGTTGGATGGCTATTCCTATTCGTTGCCGTAGGTAATTGGTGCAGTGAGGGTCTCCAGTAACAGTCACCAAACTTCTATCAATTTCGGAAACCAGGTCTTTTGCTTGTTTACACCAGGAGCCTATTGTTTCCACGGCAAAGACGATGAAGATGTATTTGTCTACTAGATGTACGTATTTACGACGTTTATTGAGTACGGCAGATTCTGCTGCAGAGCTAGCGAGTTTAGAAGTTGTTGGCAAGTGGGATGGAGCTAAGGTATCCACACATGTATCCCACATTAGTGATTTTTCTCTGCTCCACGGGACCAAGGTTAATCCATCAGGGCACTTACCATCCGTGCGACTAATCCCAGAGGATTCTAAAATAGCTGGGATACCAGAAGATGTTAATGCTCTCTTGATTATGTCGTTAATTGTTGAATGTCTATAAAAACGTCCCTTACTCTTGACATAGCTCAGAGCATGGTGACCGAAAGTGTCGACAACTTCCCCACATACATATTTATGTGGTACGCAGATTTTCCATCCAAGACGTAGAGCGACTGCAGTCTTAAAAGACTTGTTGTTCATCAGCGTTCCAATATTTGGGGAAGGTAGAGCTTGTAGCCAGGAACCCGCTTCTTTTTCTTGTAGAGCCAAAAGTCGAGCTTGGTCTGTTTCTGACGTACAAGATGTTACAAGAGAATCTAGGATGTGCCTAATAATTATATCAAAAGAGAGGTTTCTCAAGCGAAGTATAGAATAAAATCTATTTCACACACATATTTTAGGTAAATAAATATGATTTTAGGTAAAATGTTACAAGATATCAATACTAGAAAAGTCTGAAGTACATTTGGTAATTATTCAAAACCCTTGGGTGATAGCAAAATTTTGAAAACAGATTTGAAATCAGCATGAAAAATGCTATAAGAATCACCCATTCTTTATCTTTTAACAAAATACATGTTTAATTTTGTTGACCAGTGTAACAGAATTGATTAGTTTACAGCGATTAATGGGAAGTTCGAAATGGCATATAAATGATAAAGGTAGATTTCTGAAATTCTATACACCCATTCTGCAATTCATACAACAACAAACAATAATAATAATAATAATAATAATAATCACAGTTGCTTCATTCCTTTCACAAGACACGCTACACCGCTCCTGGTACCTTATGAATGATTTCTAGCATAACCGGAATATATTCACAGTCCATATCTCGCAACGTAAATAAGAAAGTAGAACTGGAACAATTATATACTGTTCTGAAATTTTGGTTTCATGGGAAAAATAGGGAGTAATTGAACTAATATAATCATATGTAACAGGCTAATGTAGAGGAAATGGTTGTACAGTAGTGGCAAAAAAATCCGGACCGACCCTTGGAGCTGATTTCAGAGTCACAGATTCAAATTCTGCTAGTCACAAAACACATCCATCTTGTACAATTAATTTCTAAATTACAAATTAAAATACTACATTTTAACACATAAAAAAAATAAAAAAAAAGAAAAAAAAATTGTAACAATGAAATTTACTGCATTTGTTCGATTCTTACCGTCTTGTGTTTCCTTCAGTGCCTCAAACTTACAGACGAAAAACTTTGAGAGTTTTATTTTTATCTGGCATCAATATTACATTTCTACCTCTATTCGGCAAAGATAACTGCGTATTTTTACATTAAATAGCAGTACATACCTCTGGCTTCACTATCCATATTGAAATTACTACAGTTTGACACAATACACAGCACAGGATTCTTCTGTATCAGCTACAAGGGTCGGTCCGGTTTTTTTGCCACTACCGTACATTATGCAAGGTAAAGCCGAAATTGTGATTCAGCATAGCATGCCTCAGGTCTTTCTCTCTCAACCGCGAACATGGGTTGAATTTCACCGTCGTCACCCAAAGACCTGAATCTAATTTTCAAACTCTCAGGATACCTGTTCTGTAGGAGGACGACAAACTGGGCGATCCACGATAATGACAGTTCTTTTGCGGTATTAGATCAAGGTAACAGCAAGTGTCACCCGATCAGATTGAAAGGAACTTGGAATTCCTAAAACTCTATGCACCGTATTCTGCAATATCATACATATCATTCTTATAAAATCAACTTTTGCAGGAACTGCGTACTCGTAGTGGTGATTCTGATCGTCCCACAGTGGGGGCATTTGGCCACCGATTTAGGCGGCCGAAAATCGATTTTCTAAAACTCACTTTGGGTAGAAAAAAATATGACATGGTAAAGCTGAATGGAATTGACGGGAAATAATAAACTACCCTACTGCCATCGCTTCGCGCAAATCCTGAGACTGTATGACAGTGGAAACTTGATCGTCTCTTGCAGTGCTCGCACCTTTTCTCGGCATTGTTTGTGTAAGCTCAAGTTCTACAGTGAATATTATTTGTTCGGTGTATGGTTTGAAGTGAATAGTTGCTGATTCTGATGAAACTGGAAAGTTGAATACATTTTAAATATTTTTATCGGTATTACAGGCCTAACTATTTTGACGAAGACAAAGCGATATCAAAAAATGACATTTCTTTTCATTATTTTTTAAGTTAATTTAAGCAAATTCGAGTACAATAGTTCACTTCCGGATATTTCCCGGTACTGTTTTTACTGTAAAGGCTAGTTCACAATAAACCGGGAACGAAAACGACAACGAGAACGAAAATGGAAATAATCTATACTAATAATAAATCTGTAGCCGAAATTTTTCTGGTAATTTTCGATTTTCCAAAAATAATTGGTCCTAACATATATAATTAACCACCCTGAAACCGAAAATCGCATTTTTGAAATTTTTGTTTGTATGTCTGTCTGTATGTTTGTTACCTTTTCACGCGATAATGGCTGAACCGATTTATATGAAAATTGGAATATAAATTAAGTTTGTTGTAACTTAGATTTTAGGCTATATGGCATTCAAAATACTTTATTTGAAAGGGGGGTTATAAGGAGGCCTGAATTAAATCGAAATATCTCGCTTATTATTGATTTTTGTGAAAAATGTTACATGACAAAAGTTTTTTCAAAAATGATTTCTGATAAGTTTTATTCTTTACAAAATTTTGATAGGACTGATATTTAAGGAGATAAATGAGTTTTAAAATTAAAATAACGCCATCTAAGACGGTGCAATGTATTAAGAACAAATGACTTCGTCTATAAGGGGCCTTGGACAACAGCAATCGAAACAGGGGCCTTGGACATCAACAATCGAAAGCTATTAAACATAGCCTACATAGTCATAGTATGTATGACGTAATATCAGAAGCTAAATTAACCGATTTGTACATACTAGGTTCAAAAAGTTCCCGGAATTTGCTAGTATCATAGAAACAACGTACCTTAAACACTATTCTACAGCATTCCCTTCAAAATAGTTTCCTTCCGCAACAACACACTTTTACCAACGCGTGCAGAGTTCCTGGAAGCAGGCCTGGAAGCCATTTTATGAAACCCGTCTTAGTGCTCTCGTCGCGTTTGCGATAACCTCTTCAGCATTGAATCTCCGTACTTTCAGATGACTTTTCAGACGGGGAAACAGAAAGTAATCAGGTGGTGAGAGATCAGGAGAGTATGGTGGGTGATCCAAAGCAGTTATGTTGTGCCTGGCAAGAAAATTCTTTATAATAATTGCGCGATGAGCAGGTGCATTGTCATGCATAAGCAACCAGTTGTTTTCTACCCACTTTTCTGGACGTTTCCTTCTCACTGCGTCCCGGAGGCGACGGAGGATTTCTACGTACAATTCTTTCGTTACAGTATGACCTTCTGGAATGAACTCATGGTGGATGAGACCCTGAGAGTCGAAGAAAACTTCCAACATAACTTTGCCTTTGGAAGTGTCCCTAGGAAATTTTTGCTTCCGAGAAGATGTTTTCGATTTCCACTCAGATGACTGTCGTTTAGGGACTGGGTCGTACAAGTAGCACCAAGTTTCATCACCAGCAATAATTTTGTTTAAGAAATCACCATCTTCATCAGCCATACTGATCATGTCCCCAGCAAGAGTCATTCTTGTTTCTTTCTGTTCTGCCGACAACATTTTCGGAACTAACTTCTGAGACACGTAATGCATGTTGAGATGCTTGTGAAGAACATTGTGTACACTTCCGACTGATATTCCGACCTCTGCTGCTATCTCTTTTATGGTTTTACGTCGGTCGTCCCTCACAACATTACCCACACGCTGAGCGATTGCTTCATTTGTTGCAGTTGTTGGTCGGTCATCTTTGATGCTATCGCGGCCACCAGAAAAGCGTTTTTGCCAGGCATACACTTGAGTTTTTTTCATTGCTGCTTCGCCATATGCTTCTTCCAACAATCTTAATGTCTCTGCAGGAGTTTTGTGTAACAAAACACAAAACTTGATGTTTGTACGTTGCTCTGTGGACATAATTACAAAATGCGACGAACAAACAAAACACTATGATAAACAATTGCCTACAACTCAAAACCAACAATCGCCATTATCAACAAACTTTAAGGAAATGACATCATGAATGTCACCAACAAAACAAATGTATAATATCCCTTGTTATATATTAATACGAAAAATGGTAATAAAATTCCGGGAACTTTTTGAACCCAGTAGTATAATTAATTATTATTTCACCATTGGAAAGTGTAGTTTCTCTAGATGGACATAATGCTATAATGTTATTACAGTAACGTCTGAGTGAATCGAGGACAGGTAAGATTAAAATAGCTTCTTATGCACAGAAAATTTGATAGGCTATTTTGTACATTCGTTTTCTGTATTTCTTAAAATAATATTTATGTACACTCATTTTAATCTCAGAGAATTAAAGAACAACGAGAGTGTATTGATTTAGTATGCAGTAATAGTACGTTAGCTTAGCAATCCATTATTTTATCATTCAAATTTTAACTATGCTCAATTGAATCGTGTTAAAATACATAAAATATATATGCAATAAATGCAATGCAAAAAAAATTGGGTAATGAGAGCGAAGCATATTATCTTGCGCTGTTGTAAAAGTTGTTCCCTGGATCAAACGTCCTATTTTAATTATGTAATTACTTTATATTTATTTCTAACAGGTGCAGCGGAGCGCACGGGTACGGCTAGTGTTAAAATAAATGTATTGAAATGGGAGCATTCACAATTAACCATTGTGAATGCTCAGATTGAAAAATATATATTTTAACATTATTTTCGTTCTCGTTCTCGTCGTTTCCGTTCCCGGTTTATTGTGAACCAGCCTTAATAAAAACTTTAAGGCTTCTACTTCACTATTAGGCCTACTTAAAAATCAGCCACGGAATCGCGCGGTTTTATAGGATAAAGATTCATCAACTATTTACGACCTTGCGTGCATGATTATGTTACATCACCAAAATTTCGTTTTTCTTTTCAGCTTAAGTGCACAGATTTCATGAAATTGCACTTCTTTCTGTGTGTTGAAGTATTAATTTCTAAATTACTTTGTAAAAATATACCATTTACACGTTGAAGAAAAAATGGAGGGGGAGCTAAAAGCATTTTCTTAATTTTGAAAATTTAAATTTGCAAGAAATGACCTTCAGGACCCCACATGTCAAAATGTGAAGGGGAAAAAAGAACATTATTATGTAAAATTGAAAATTCAGGTTTGAATGCATGAAGCAGGGTAGACCTATTAGTAAAACGTAAGCTAGAAATGTTGGTATAAATGTAGATATTTTTAAGCTATGTTTATTTCTGTTTTATATTATACAAAATTTCAGGGCACCGGACGTCAATATAACATCTCGAAGGAAGTTATGTAACATGATGCAGCGGCAAAGTTTACCAAAATTTAACGCAAAATTGGAATCTGTAGAAAATTAGCTGCTAGCCTATGAAAATTACATAGGCGAACAAATTAAGGAAATAAAGCATAAATTTTCACGTTATAAATCTGAATTGAAATGAAGATGGACCACAGCACACAAAATGGAGCATACATTCAGTAACAAAAACAATGACTTGTTCGAAGGAATATTCGCGATTACTAAGATAGTGGATCAACCGGGACGACCATGAAGACTTTGCAGAAATTGACTGAGAGTTGCAAAGAACGGAAGAAAGAAAGAAAGAAAGAAAGAAAGAAAGAAAGAAAGAAAGAAAGAAAGAAAGAAAGAAAGAAAGAAAGAAAGAAAGAAAGAAAGAAAGAAAGAAAGAAAGAAAGAAAAGAAAGAAAGAAAGAAAGAAAGAAAGAAAGAAAGAAAGTAAGAAAGAAAGAAAGTTTGTATAGAACTACATACTGTATACGGAAATATTGACTTATAGTTTCCCAGGTGAAATTAAGAACTTTGGCATGTTTGTTGAAGCTGGTGTTTCAATAAGACAATATGAAATAACAAGAATTAATAAAAAGTTATAACCTTGCTACAGTGTGTTACAGAAGGCAAAATTGGATTGCTACGCGAATGAGGAGTCATACGATGCTACTATTATTTCTGCTAAGAAAAAGTTACAAAGGTTATTGGACTATAGGATTACACGATTGTTGACGCGTCTTATGAGTTGTACAAGCTTTAATTGAAGAAGAAAGAACGAGTAACTGGTTGGTGTTAATTTGGAATGAGGATGTGACTCCATTTAAACAGAAATTTCAGAATGATGCTGATTCCCATAAAAATATTTCTTGGACTTTTTTCCCACTAATTTGTTGCAAAATAAAAATTACATCTGGCACAATCCAACTCCAACTTCGCCACGTTATTGTTGCCCTATTAAAATAAGAGTTGTCAAAGAATCTACTGACATAGCAAGTGAAATGATCCATGGCACTCAACATCATCATAAGCAACACCATCATCATCCGGCTGATCAATGTGAATCAGATTTTAAGCAATAATAAACATGAATATTTAGGTTGAACTTATGTCTTGATTTTAATGTATTATTAAATGGCTTGAAAATGTAGAAATAATATTTTTATTCATAAAAATATTTCATGTCAATTAAAATACAATATATTAGTAAGAAAACAAGTTTAGACTCAATTCAAGTACAAAAATAGCTTTGACCGCCTAAATCTGCCAAACATCCCACTGTGCGCCGGGAAGAATTTTGTAATTGGCTTACTAATAATGAAATAAACAGGCAGGACCATGGTCATGTGCACAAGCACAACATGGTGAAGTTATCGCAAGAGAATCCTCACATAGCATAATATATTGATACCCAGAATAACAGTGCGCGAGTTTTCTTCGAAGGACACGTCAACACTGAACGATATCTGCAACTCCTAAAAGATGTATTCGAACCGTAAGTCGGCGATATGTCAGTAAAGGAAGTCGGAGATTCAAATTGCAACAAGACGAATCTCTCCGCACTTCGATGTTCGTTGTATGAGAACGACTTCACGAGAACATTGATCCTGGACGATGGTTCAGTCGTAGAGTGCTTACAGAATGGCCCGCCAAGGTCCCCAGACCTCACACCTCACATACCGTAACTCTTTCCTGTGGCGAAACCTTAAATCTATCCACATTCAACTGATATCTCAAAGAAAACATTAATGCTGCAATGCTGCATATCACGCTATCCCAAGAACAATGTTCATAACGTACAAAGATCTTTCCATGCTCGCATCCATATTTTTAACGCTGAAGAGGGAAATCAATTTGAACATATTTTACATTAATGCTTTTTCTATTTCAAACGAAAACTCAAATGTCAATATTGTGCAACATTCATTACATCAAGACTTGAGATTTGCACTAAGACAGCTGACTTTTGAGACATCCGGTATAATCCAAAACTGATAGTCTATCGGTATCTACGTTATAAAATCAAATCTATTTTATAACTTTTTTTTCCATTGAATACGTTTCATATGGTGATCTAGTGACACAACTTTTAAATATCTATGTGCTATAAATAGTATAATATTGTAAATTGGTAAATCGTGAAGTTACTTACAATTAGGGCCATTATAACGGCCAGCTTCTCCGGATGGAACAGGTCCTATAAAAAGAATATAAAACAATAATAATTATGCTGGAAATACATCTCTGGCTCAGTAATTGCCAGTAACAGTTACTAATACTGATTTACTACCAATCCTAATAACAACAAATAAAAAAAATGTAATACTTTCTTCCCTCTGAACACTTACCAGATACTATCTTCACAATATATGTGTATATGAATTGGTGAGACGTGAAAGGAGCTAACTACACTTTGAGTGGATTTCGGCAAATTTAAAAAATGTGTCGGATGGTTAAATTTTTAATGTGTACGTTTATTTTATTTTTGGGACAGGTAAAGATTGGATCATTGATTTTAAAAATTGAATATAAATTATAATTTTGTATTTTAATGTAGTTAGAGAAATAAATGAATGTATTGTAGATAGTTCCTTTTAATTTTACACGAAAATATCACACAATCAATATTGGCACTACAGGTTATTTATTATTATTTTTGCAAACATAAATTTGAATTGCATCCTCATAAATAATAACTGGACATAATGCGAAACAGATGAGACATCATTATCATCATTATAGAAATAAATGAATGTATTGTACTTTCAATTCTACTTAAGTATTAGAGTATAAGTTGGCACTTCAGATAGTTTGTTGTTATTTTTGCAAGCATAAATTTCATATCCTAAAATGTTAACACGGTAAAGAAGTTGCAAGTTAACCAGTGACTAAATTTCAATCTGTGAAATTAAAATGTAATTTAGAGGTTAAAGAAATTTCAACTGGAAAAGAATCTGTCATAATAAACCTCCTTACAGATATCTCGTGGGACTCCGTCAGACATTTTGTTGTAACTTCTGCCGCCTTTTGAACTCCAGATTTAGATCAAAAGTGAATACCATTTACTGTCTTATAAACTGAAGTTTCACAAAAGATTTTCTATAAATTTCTAAGCGGTTTGAGTCTTGTCTTTACCAAGAAAGTCTATCTGATCTCATGCTTTTTTCAGAATCTATGTCAAACTATTGTTTTTTTTAATTATTTCAAACAAACCTTTTAAAACTACCAAATTAAACTCTCAGAGGGTACTAAGGTTTACTTCATGCAAATACATATTTATTTGTCATATAAATGCAGCCAGTATTAAGACAGGTGACTCAACTTTTGGATTTGAACAGAAATTTCTTCACCAACTCTAAAATAGGGTTAGTAATCTGCTGTCCTACACAGTTACTGTAACTAACATTACCAAAAATGTTACTTAGTGCCTTTTAATACTCATACATATATATATATATATATATATATATATATATATATATACACTGATTTTATTAATATTTATCGTGTGTATTAAGCTTAAGATTCATTGACCCGGTTATTACAACTGACTGCTTTTTACTGTGATTATTGAATGCTAATACATTCTATGTCTGTCCAAACTCATTGGTCAGAAGTGGTCCTTTTGGTAAACTGACGTTCAAAGATATCTGACCTAAGATTTTATGATCGTGTAAGCGAATTTCTACTCAGTCGATAAGTCAGAACCAAAGATATAAAAAACTGACAAATTTTAAAATAATTCCTCTAGTTTTCAATAGGCAGACCATTACAGGGGCGGCTTAAAAAGTGTCTGGGAAACTGATGATGCAGATTAGGCATAAATTCTTCTTATAATTGACAATATCAGCGGTTGTCAGCTATACCCAGTGTTGGTTTACAATAAAATTAGCACACGTGGATGCCATATTGAATTCTATAATGAGGGTATACTTATGTATCATCGGCAACACTTGTTACTATCATCGCCATCTATTCATAGAAGTAATAACTAAAGGAGCCGCACTTACACCAACAAATTAACTATAGTGACCAATAATCCGATAATTTGTTAGTGTAAGTGTAGCTTCTTTAATTATCATTTCTATGATAAGACGGCGAAGATAATAGTCAGTGTTGCCAATCGTACATAAATATACCCACATTATAGAATCGAATTTCTCATACCATTCTACTGATTGTAAAAGAACACTGGGTTTATCTGGAAAGCGCTGATACAGTCAATTAAGAGAATAATTTATTCTTAATGTACATCAGCTATCGGCAAATTTGTACTCACGATGCGCAAGCCGCAATATATATATGAGGTAATATCAATCAAGGTGTATAGAGCACTCGGTTTGGATCCCAGTGGCGGACTCGCAATCCAATCATGTGACGTATACTGCACAATAATGATTTATAGATGGATAGATTATATTTTATTTCACCTTTATTCTTAGTGTGCTGCAACAACCTAGGAAACACGTCACAATTTGCCACTCTTAATACAAATCGTAAATTATTGTCTCCTAGTCACGATCTTTGTTTAGACTTTACAGTTTTCATTCAGAAAACAAGTGTTCGTAAATATACTGAATAGAGGCGACAGGCGACCTAAGATAGGACAATAGATATTTTTTCTATGGAGAGAATCTATATAATAACAATAATAATAATAATAATAATAATAATAATAATAATAATAATAATAAATCTGTAGCCGAAATGTTTCTGGTAATTTTCGATTTTCCAAAAATAATTGGTCCTAACATATATAATTAACCACCCTGAAACCGAAAATCGCTGTTTTGAAATTTTTGTTTGTATGTCTGTCTGTATGTCTGGATGTTTGTTACCTTTTCACGCGATAATGGCTGAATCGAGTTATATGAAAATTGAAATATAAATTGAATCGCATTTTTTAGAAAGGAACTAAGTCAAAATTTGCCATTTTTGTTTTTATTCGCCAAATGATTACTACTTCCAAGACACATTGATTGGCGAAGAAATGAACTTAGTCAGACCTTTCCATGTGTCTCTAACATCACCGTGATATTTATACTACGGTAAAGAAAAGAACTAAGTCAGGAAGTTAGTGCGTTTCTTCACCGTTTGGACATCGAAAACATGACAACATATCATTTGTAACTCTGTTATGGTACTGGTACATTGATTTTTGGTATATTGTTAAACTTGCTTACGAAACATGTGTTTATACAGACAACAGTGTATGTTTGTATAGGTAATAATTAAGTAATATGTTGTTTACATAATCATTATTATTTTATTCTTACAGTACGATATTTTCATAAGAGAGAAAGTTGTGTGCGTCAATACATGAGCCAGTAATTTCACTAAGATGACTCCTAAAATACAAAGACATTATGAATGTTGTCAGCATAATATTATAAACCTGCCCTTCCCCCAATTACCAGTTCAAAGAAGTCTTCTATATGAGGTAATTATAGGTTAATATATTTTGCATTCATGATCTTAAAGCCAACCAATTTGTGCTGTACGTGTATTACGAAGGACAGGCTCGAAAGGGAGCCAATGATGTTTGTTCGTTTTTGAAATATTATTTTGATGAAAACATAGACATGTTCTCAGATAGCTGCCCAGGCCAAAACAAAAATCATACAATAGTTAGGTTTTGTCTTGGTCTGGCAGCTTCTGGAAGATTCAAAACTATAAAAAGAATTATTTTCCTGAACGAGGCCATTCCTTTCTCCCTTGTGATAGGGATTTTGGGGTTTTCAGAAAAGCAATAACAGGGGGCCGATATGGTGTATACAATAAAAGAATATATAGAAATAACCGTACAAAGTGGACTCTGAAAAACTGATCAGTAACTTTGGTATGTAATGGTCTAATTTTTCAAAAAGAATATCATATCGGAAAAAAACTTCATAGAATCCTCGTGAGAGAAAGATTCATTTCACACCCTCTATATGAAAGGAATTCACATAGAGCTGAGACAGTCCTGGCGTTGTAGAAGCTCGCTCATACATCAAGAGTTATGTAAGCAATATGATTCTCCTTGGGAAGGGGAATTTATGAGTTTGACACTGGAACTAACAAAGGCATATCCAGAAGGAAAAGTTCCCATCAATGCCCAAAACATTGAAGACCTTAAGAAACTAATTAAGTACGTCAGTGATGAAAATGCTGAAGCATTTTACGAAGAAATATTTTCATATTCCACTACACAGGTCCTGGTGCACCATGAATGAGACTCACTAGTCATTTCACATGTGTTAATATTTTATGAAACATGTCCATTTTGAATTATTTTTTTATTCATAACATTATTTTAAAATTTTCTAACATGTCAATTTAATCAAAATATATGTAGATCTGCATTGAATAACTGTTGTAAACTTAATATATTTACTTCGTTCTTTCAAAAACAATTTCCAGTGAAGAAAGGAACCAAGTCTCAAATTTAGAAATTTATGTATACTATTGTAGCACAACATTTTCTTCAAAAGTCTGTTATCATTCAATTCAATCCCATGTTATCTTTATATAATGTAATTCTTAAATATTTTATTCAGCTATATGTACATGAAAAAATGTTTTTATGCCCTCCTGAAAAGTAGCAAATTTTGAATTAGTTCCTTTCTAAAAAGTGCGATTCAATTAAGTTCGTTGTAACTTAGATTTTAGGCTATGTGGCATTCAAAATACTTTATTTGAAAGGGGGGTTATAACGTGGCCTGAATTAAATAAATCGAAATATCTCGCTTATTATTGATTTTTGTAAAAAAGTAACATAACAAAGGTTTCTTTAAAAAAAGATTTCCGATAAGTTTTATTCTTTGCAAAATTTTGATAGAACTGATTTTTAATGAGATAAATGAGTTTAAAATGACGCCATCTAAGGCGGTGCAATGAAATAAGAACAAATGACTTCCTCTATAAGGGGCCTTGGAAAACAACAATCGAAAGATATTAAACATAGCCTAAAGAGAATGTTTCTGTGTTTGTATGAAGTAATATCGGATGCTAAATTAATAATTTGTATAATTAATTATTAGTTCACAATTGGAAAGTGTAGTTGCTCTGGATGGAGATAATGCTACAATGTTATTACAGTAACGTCTGAGTGAATTGAGGACAGGTAAGATTAAAATAGCTTCTTATGCACAGAAAACTCAATAGGCTATTTTGTACATTCATTAAACTATGGTTGCATGTAATAACAAATAAGAAACCTATTAAAGGAATTGTCATTGCACCAAATGAGTGGTCTCTGGACCAAAATGATCGCATTTTAATTATTTAAATACAATTTAAATTAAGTAACATATTAAACGATTTATCCTTATATCAAACACGGATGTTCTCTGGATCAAACGTCCTATTTTAATTATGTAATTACTTTATATTTATTTCTAACGGGTGCAGCGGAGCACACGGGTACGGCTAGTTTTGAAATAAATCTAAGTCAGCCTGGTGTGTTATACAATGGAAACATTTCATGTCTTCACTAATTCCATTAAACGTTAGTCCCCCTACTAGAATTTTTAAAAGTCATATTTCGAGTCCCGTCTGTTACTACAGATACAAAATACTTTATGCTGCAAGTCATATATTCTACATATTTTCT
Organism: Periplaneta americana; assembly: GCF_040183065.1. Taxonomy (NCBI): domain Eukaryota; kingdom Metazoa; phylum Arthropoda; class Insecta; order Blattodea; family Blattidae; genus Periplaneta; species Periplaneta americana. The sequence goes on along the minus strand of NC_091128.1, from coordinate 7,034,116 downwards.
TCATGCTTGAATCTGTTGCATTCTCCTTAACTGCAATGAAATGGAGAAAATATTCTTATACAGAGGGATCCTTCGTAACCACGTGGGTAAAAATTAACCCTTCTACTACATCAACATCTGTGTTTCCACCTAAAGCGAGAGATTAGACCACAGTTCGATGCATCTTTGATATTATTACTCGTTTAGCTAGTGTTTCAATATCCCTTATCCTCCTTTGTATTGTCCGTGTGGATAATTTCATATTGTTAAAAACTTCTGGTTAATCGGGACAAATAATGTTAGCAACTTTATTCAGGCATTTTTAATGAAATGCCCTTCATTATAACACTTTAATGATATTATTCATTCATGTATGTATGTATGTATGTATGTATGTATGTATGTATGTATGTATGTATTTATGTATGTATGTATTTATGTATGTATGTATTTATGTATGTATTTATTTATTTATTTATTTATTTATTTATTTATTTATTTATTCTGGTGTAGTTAAGGCCATCAGGCCTTCTCTTCCACACCACCAGAAATACAAATACAATAACAGAAATAAAAAGAAAAAAAAAACATTATAAACAAAGTAAAGTCACACGAAAATATACACAGGTTGCAGTCACACAAACTTTAAATGAGTGATTAAGTTTGTTTGAAAAAATTTGAAATTTGAAGTGATCATGCTTCATTTAATTTAGGATGGTCCTTATTATTATTATTATTATTATTATTATTATTATTATTATTATTGTTGTTTTTTTATTAGTTGTGTTTATTATTAATTGTCATTATTGAGTGTAATTAGTTACCACTGCCACGGGTACATACCCATTTGCAGTGTGAATAAATACATAGATACAATAAATGAAAAAAAAAGTAAAATTAATTGTATCCTAATTAACTAACATAAACAACAAACTTGCGATTTTACTCTAGATTAAAAAACCACAAATCAACACTTCTAGCAATACCTAAAAAGCATTAAACAAGACAAAATTTTCCAATTTAATTTTGAATTGTGATAAAGTCCGGCAGTGCCTGACGTCATTAGGTAACGAATTCCAGAGACGAGGTATTTCTACAGTGTAGGAGGATGAGTATAGAGACGTTCTGTGATGAGGGATAGAAAGAAGTACTTGATGCCGGTTTCGAAGAGTTGTAAGAAATTGAAAGCGCGATAAGAGATAATTCGGAGTAGAAGCATGCATGATTCTAAACAGAAGAGACAGTGAATGTATTGTTCTTCGTTCCTTCAGACGCACACATGAAAGTAACTGGAGGGAAGGTGTTATATGGTCACATTTACGAGTATTGCAGTTGAATCGTATGCACATATTATGAACACGTTGTAGTCTCTCAGCTAAGAGTGAACTTACATTAGTTAGTAAGGAATCGCAATAATCAAAATGGGGCATTACAAGCGTCTGAATAAGATTCTTTTTTAGACTAAGTGGTAGAAATTCTTTCATATGAAACAAAGAGTGAAGTTGAGAAAATATTTTTTTTTTGCAAGTGTGTGTTACTTGAGTGTTCCAATTTAGATCGCTATCCATAAAAATGCCAAGATTTTTAACTGTTTCACTGTATTTAACAATAATCCCATTGAATATTATATGTGGTATACGTGGTACAGTCATTAAGTTCTGACACTGACGCCTGAAGGGTAGGCACCTACAAGAATCTGGATGTCTCAGAAGATGCCGCGTGATACGGCGTACACTTAAACAGATCGACATCCTCCCTCCATATAGTCGCCGTTGGCCGCTATGCACGTCTGCCAACGTTGGTGTAGCTGCTGGAAGCACCGCTGAAAGATGTTGGCAGGAAGATGCCGTACGGCTTCTCTTGTGGCAGTCATGACCTTTCGGCCGCATAAAAATTACGCCCTCGTAGGATTGATTACATGAGGGGAAAGAGAAAAAAATCGCATGGTGCGAGATCAGGTGAGTACGGAGGATGTGGCAAAACAGCGACCTGTTGCCTTGCCAGTTCCTCTTGGACAAGGATGGAGCGATGTGCAGGGGCGGTGTCGTGTAGCAACAGCCAATTCTTCCTATGCCAAAGCTCAGGACGCTTACGACGAATTGAATTGCTTAAACGGCCAAGAATCTTTTTGTAGAGGATCTTGTCTACAGTTGCACCTTGTGGGATGAATTCTATGTGAACAATTCCATTTGAATAAAAAAAAAACTGTTAAAGCATCACCTTGCCTTTTCACCTGTCTTGTTGCGGATTTTTCTGTCTTGGAAATAATGGCGTTTTCCAGGTGGCGGATTGTCGCTTCAGTTGCGGATCGTAAAGGAAACACCATGTTTCGTCTCCAATTATGATCGGTTATAGCAGTTTCGCCTAATTTCTGACAGAACGTGACGTTTGCCCGTTGCTCAAACTGCAACATACTCGAGTTCCGACGCGCGCATTCAAATCGCCGTCACAACAAAGACCGTAGTTCTGCTTACAGTGCATGCACTCAACTGTCTCTTGTTGGTTCGAGAGACTAACTGACAAGGTATCATACCATGGCGCCACCTATGCGCTATAGTGCACCACAACGCCACTATGCGCTCAGTATTAGAACTTAATGACTGTACCACGTAGTACCACTATCAAGAGTACTTCGTAGACGATTATGTCCCATTACGATTGCTTGCGATTTCTCTGGATTTAACCTTAATCCAAATTTGTGTGCCCACAGTGAAATCTAATTTAAGTCTTCGTTTATTTTATTTTGCGATTTCCAAAGCAATAACATAACTTGCATGGAGTTCTCTTTGATTCATATCTTGTTTCATCATATTTCAGTACCAGAACTCTTATTTGAATTTAGTTTCTTTTAATGATTTAATTGCTTCGCCCCGTCCAGCCTTATGAAAAGAAAATTATTTTTATCCTAATTTTTAATGTATACATTTCCGTTTTGGATATAGTCATGCTTACCTATGATTTCGTGATAATTCTACGACATGAGCCATAATGTCGCTAGATGTTTGATTTACAAGTGCTTATTAGAATTTTAGAACACAAAAGACGTCTACATTGCCACCATATGCACAACAAATACTGTTCCTCTCATTCTTTCTAAAGCATAGTTTCCGAACAGACGTTGAAGGTTTTGAGAAAGAAGCAATCCAAATCTCCCCAGGTAACCCGCCACTGATAGATGCCTGTGTACTGGAGTTGTAGGGGAACTGGACGGAAGGGGAGTGAAGAAAGTGCCTCTCGACGTCACTATTGCAAGTGATCACGATGAACATTTTTACCGATCCCTGATCTACATAATCATTTTCCCTGATATATTTTCAACCGTCCAATAATAGTGTCATCTATTGAGAACTAGTATAACTGTTTCAAACTTTGTTAATTTTTTATATCTTTGGTTCTGACTTATCTCGTTATTGGTACGTTCGCTTACACGATCATAAAATTGTGTGTCAGGTACCTTAGAACATCAGTGTACATACCTTACTGAAAGAATATTAATAAATTCAAATCTCTAACGTCTTCAATGCATAATGATTAGGCCTATTATAAAGCCATTCAACATCGCTGTTAATCTGTTATATGTGATCGGGTTTAGTAGCTACAAGTACTTTCTTCACTACTGGGTGTTCATTTCAAATTGTTTCATGACGTCACTGTTAAAAGTCAGCGATTTAAAGCGAGTTTCAGCTTTTATGTCAGAGAAGTTGCATATTAATCAAGGCGTTCAATCTGAACTTGAGAACATGTACGGTATAACTTGAACGTCATAGCAACAGATGGCGGTCTGTACGGTCTGTGTGCTACCATAACCTCTTTCGAACTGTATTTTGCGCGGGCTAGTCGTACGCAGGGTATTTGTTATCATCGGTTGCGTACGGCAACATTCCACAATACAAATCAAATGCTCCGTGTTCATGTTGACCGTCGAAGTTAATGTCAACAAATACGTAAGTAATCGTCTTAACACTCTCCACATATCCCGACAGTAAGAAAAAAACTCACCTCAGTACGTGTTTCCAAAAAGTTCATATTCTTGCCACTACAGGTGTTACCGTACGTATCGGTAAGTACTCTTCAGAATGAACGCCGTACTTGCTAGGCAACTTCTCTGGCACATACGTAATACGCCTCTGTGTAAGTGTAGAAAGATTGAATTCTCTAGGCCAGCCGTGGCGAGAAAGTGACTGGCGAGACTTTGTGGCTCTTAGTGATAGCTGTGATTTCGCTTGTTTCTAACCTCCGACAACCTCCACCCTCTCACTCACTGGAGTGTATTTGTCTCTGACCTGCGAGTGGCATATGTCTCTCTCGAAACCATGTACGAAAGTTCCAAGTAGGATGGGAGGACGCATTTTTTTGCTGTCAATATGATGAGAATATTAAATGTATGATTTGTTCACAAGTATTACGAGGAAAACGGTTGTATAACATAAAACGGCATTATACTATATGACTGTTACTGATGAATCTTTAAAAGGTTAAGTGTTATTGTTGTTATCATCATCATCATCATCATCATCAACATCATCATCTCTGTACGTCGACCCTTTCTCAGCAAATGTACGACTAATGCGGTTAGCTCTTTAATTTGAACTCATTGATTTACTATGTGATGTCAAATGAAAGCCAGGTGTAAGCACTTGTCAAATGTTGAACTTTCAAATCTTTGCCAAAAAATAAATATCCGAAGCTTCGTTCTTTCTCTTGCTCTGTTGAAGCCATGTTCGTTACAACTTACGTTTGTGAAATATTATTTTCAACAATGAAAATAGTAAAAACCAAATTTAGATCACGACTGACAGACAAATACCTTCGTGATCAACTACGACTGACAGTAAGTGGCATAATTCCTGATTTTGAGACTTTGTCGCAGAGATATTCTGAAGACAGTTAATTTTAGGTTGTGATATTGTTCATTTATTTCTTCGTTACACGTACTAAACATTAGTTTGTAGCCTTGTACTGTATAAAATTATATTTAAGTGCTTGACGTAAGGAAAATGAAAATCCGTTAATAAGTCAGATAGTTGCTTCACTTCCCCTTCGGGTGTCCGCCTCCTTCCATAGGTGCTATGCACGTTGCAGGTTACACAGTGGCACGGCGCACGATTACATGACGGCATACAGCGAGCCATGACACACTTTGAACTGAACACGCAGTAGATCTTGAACACGATACCAATTACGTTCGTTCCTATATGTTATCGGAAACTAAAACGCCTATTATTAGAGGGCTAATTACTGTCGTAAATGCCAGACGTATAAGTAATACTGTTCTGTGAAATATTCTAAGCGTTGTTTCAGTTAGGTAAAGACCGTTTAATTAGTAGAGAATATCATGTTTGACTTGTGATATACCATATTTAATCTGGTACAATGGCATGATTTACGATTTTAAAGAACGTTGAAATTGCAGCTTTAGTGACAATGTCTAGCCTATGCCTAGAAATTAATACCGCTATCACATGTCATTTCATCAACCAAATTTAACTACCTATATTTTTAAGTAAGGAAGGTGGATAAAAATAACTCGTTGTCTCCATTGTTGAGACTGAACAAAATAGAATATTCTTGGGGTAAGGTATACATACCGCTTATTAGTTACTTACCAGACTTGTCTTCTTCCGAAGAATTTTGTCTTCGTTTGTAGCGATCTATAAAAAAAAAAAAGAGCCAGTATGAATTATGCATGTCAGTAGTAGTTATTGAACAGCAATGCCGATAAGAAGAAACAAAGAAAACAATAATCTATAACCGGGCTTCGTCAGTGCGCAAGCCATGACATCCTTACACGAATCCACAAAACAAACTAACAAACAAATAAATAGATAAATAAACAAGCAAGCGAACAAACAGACAAGCAAATAATAGTACACTATGCAACGAGCCTATAATGATAGTAATTAAGACGCATGTTTATGAAACGAGCACAAGCGAGTTTCATAATTTTATACGAGCGTCTTAATTACCATTATAGACAAGTTTCATACGACTTTTTATGCTCGACCATATTTATAACTTGAAATTATTCATAACGTTCACGTTATCTTATGTGAATGGGAAGGGAACTGACCTTGTGCAATCTCGTGAATTGTGAGATGTGCGCAGACTCGAAAGTATTGATTTTTTTCCCTGAAACGAATGTCGACGACCTTGATGTAATCTCGTTAAACATGATATAACCTTGAAATTGAATTCGACATTGAAAAATGAGATGACAAATTGAATTTATTTGAATATTATTTACCTTTAACGCTAATTATTACAGTAACAGAACATAATCTTCTACGACAGTATTGGATTTGCAGCCTGCGTCACGTTTTGCTAGTTGTCATTCGATTGCATATCCGAGAATAATCGAAAACCTGAACTTTAATGAATAGGTGTACTTTAATGACATGCATTAAAGTGTACTTTAATGACATGCATTAAAGTGTACTTTAATGACATGCATTAAAGGACTGCTACCAGGTGTATAATTACTACATTTCCGCATGGTCGAGCATAAATAAAATTTTATATACATGAAGTTGTGAGAATTATATAGTTCTAAGCCAAAGAGAAAAGAAAAATTATTGAGAGCATATTGAAAATTGAGTCCAATGCTATTAGGTGCAGTGTCATAATTTCCTGAACATATATGCTATTTACGTCATTTGTTGAGTAAAGTTTATAATATCCAACAAGTAGATGCTCAATATGTATGAGAAATGAATTCGCACATAAAACAATTTCGCTTAAAATGTGGCTTTGCACTATCTCATTCTCATCCCTTCTTATAAAGGAGTGATTCATAGGGGTTACTGCCACTAACAGGGATTATCTTGAAGACATTCTGAGAAAAAAAAGTCATTTAAACATGGGTGCTGTTCTCAATATTTTAAGACTTACACTATTTTGAAATTGCTTGTAAAATACCTCTCTTATAGAGAACGAGCTATTCAGAATATAATTTCTTTAATGTTGGCTAGTATTCTGAAGCTAAAAATATGTTATTAATTCCTTAGTGAGGTTGTACAGATTTTGTTTTCAATTTTTAACTAAAAATTTCATTATTTTTCAGCACTTATCGCAAGACTTGTTACAAATCACATAACTTCTAGCAACTTGGTTCTTTACAGTTCAGTGTTTCATCCTAATTTACAGTCTTAAAGAGTTTACAAGGGTGGCGTGATTTGTAACAATTGTGTGTGGTAAGTGCGTAAGTAAAATGTCGTTTTGTGATTAAAAATTGAAAAAGAAATTCTGTAAGAAACAATTATGGAATTAACAATTCTTTTAAAGCTTCAGAATAATAGCCAATTAAAAAATATATACTTCCCTATTTGTAATATTCTTTGAACTTTAATACTAATTACAAAAAGTATTTTAGAAACAACTTCAAATTACTGTAATTCTGAAAATACTCGTGTTTATATGACATAATTTAGCCCAATATGTCTTCGGAAATATGCTTCGTAAGTGGCGCTAACTCCTTCTGTATCACTCTGTACATTTGTAGATTATCTACTATTTGCAATAAACGGTAACTCTGTTATAAATATGAACCAAATCACGGAATGTAAAAGTCTAAACTACATGAAAGCATCTACTTTGACAGCATCGTAATGGGAAGCCCGAAGATTGAGAGACTGCCATTAGACGACAACAAGAACAACAACATATCGCGGGCTCAAAATAAAAAGGTTCTATCTGACATTTTTAGCAAAATAGACATTTTTGTTGCATTGAATTCTGCTACTTTTCACAGCTATCTACAATGTAAATTATACGTTGATATCATTATTATTGTTCGTGATAAAGTTAGTTTGAAAAGGTTCTAATTACACACCGAGTTCTTTTATGAGAATGACAAGGTTCTTTCTGAATGTTTCTTCTTGAATCAGGTAAACCAACGTAATCAACATTATGCTTTTAAAATAATATTTCATGATGAAGTATGAAATTTATCATTCAGCACCATTAATCAATTTTGATTGTTATGTGACGGTATTTGAGTGACTGCTCAATATAATTATAGACTAGGCGTACTTTGAAACCACAATATTGTTGCAAGAATAATTTCCCTTTTATTGGTAGCACTGGTACATTTCTTCTAATGTGTTACGTTACCTACTGCAATAATTTAAATTCAGACGACGATTATGTACCAGAATACAATGATTTATCAAGCAGTGCTGAAGATATTCCACAGCCTTTTCCTGTAGGCATGATGTTCCAAAGGAGAAGATAAGTAATGATTGCAAATTGTGCTCTTAATCACTTCGGATTTATAATTAGACCTGTAAATAGTGGATATCATTGAATGAATCCTGCTATAATAGCAAACATTGCTCTCAGCAATTATTAAAGACAGAACCTAATTCAACGGATATATTAATTCTTAATTTTAAACTTGGTTGTCAACAAAACAGAATGATGCTAATTTTACCCTGTGTTAAGGATTATCAGAGTCATCATGGACAGACGTGTAAATATAACACAAATTAGCTTTACCTAGCACATTGGTCAATAATATGATTTTTTCTTATGGAGCAATAATAATAATAATAATAATAATAATAATAATAATAATAATAATAATAATTTAAATCTCACTTGTAGTGAATAAATCTTTTGTGCGAGATCGTACGTATTTGCTTGGTTTCCGCACAAGAACAATCCGCGGAAAGCCTAAAATTCCACATTCAGTATTCCCAACCTAACACACATAACAATTTCCCTCTTCTTACCGCTTAAGTGACATATTGATTTTACTGCTTTAGGCTTTTAACATATTATTTTTAGAGACGTTCAATATAGTAATAATTATAAATTGGAAACTTACCACTGCAATTTCACCTAAAATGCACTGCTAATTATTGTTTTTAAATATTTGCAAATATTAAGTAAACTCTACAACTACACTAAAGTTACTGCATTCGTGATCCAAGTAACATTAAGGAAGCCGTGAAAAAGTCAACAAGATTCCAGACTCATCATAGACGGGGGGAAAAAAAAGACAGACGTATATCACGGGCTGCTGGAGTATAGTAAACAGAAAAACTTTTAAAGCAACAATGTTGAAGATAGATATTTTTGTTTTGCAAATTTGCCGTCATTGAACAGAAACCAAGATGGAGATTTCATTGCAACTAATTAGAAATTCCTCTTTCAGGTATGTAATAAACGATCTTCGCACAAAATATGTACAATACACGAGCGGTATGTTTTCTTTCAATACTTGGAAACTAAAAAAGCCCTACTACGTTTCGCTTTTTCAAACTTTTCCTCGAACATGAAAACTTCAACATACTGCTCTTGTAACGCATATTACTACTTACTTTACTTTTAGGTTATTTGCAGAGAACGATTAAGGTCATTTCTTCACCTCCACTTCTGGACATGGCATATCCATTTAGTAAAGTCAATCAATTGATTTTCGATGTTCCTCTTTTTTTTTAGTGGGTTATTTTACGACGCTTTATCAACATCTTTGGTTATTTAGCGTCTGAATGAGATGAAGGTGATAATGCCGGTGAAATGAGTCCGGGGTCCAGCACCGAAAGTTACCCAGCATTTGCTCATATTGGGTTGAGGGAAAACCCCGGAAAAAACCTCAACCAGGTAACTTGTCCCGACCGGGAATCGAACCCGGGCCACCTGGTTTCGCGGCCAGACGCGCTGACCGTTACTCCACAGGTGTGGACCTTCCTCTTTCAAACTTATATATATATATATATATATATATATATATATATATATATATATATATATATAAGCTTTCCCATGGAGATGATGAATTTTATGTTGTTAATTTGGCGTATGCAGAAAAAATATGTGAAACAAACGCGGTTAAATATCCACAGATGCAGCAAATACTGACAAGCCTAAACTTGTAAAAGAAAAACTAGCTGACGTTCAGTTAATGTGTAAGTGCATGCCAGAGGTTGACAAAACTTATTTCAAAAACCTCTTCAAACAGTAATCATTTTCTGTAAAAAAAATGTAGTAAAAGTATCCCCGTCACACGCCATGAAGGCACTTGGGGGGCATGGAGGTAGAGCCCCATGCTTTCCATGACCTCGGCACTAGAATGAGGTGGTGTGGTCGGCACCACGCTCCGACAGCTTTTTACCCCCGGGAAAGACCCGGTACTCAATTTTATAGGAGGCTGAGTGAACATCGGAGCCGTTCTGGAAGTTTGGCAACGAGAAAAATCCCGTCACCACTTGGGATCGAACCCCGGACCTTCCAGTCCGTAGCCAGCTGCTCTACCAACTGAGCTACCACAAGGAAATATTATCCAGAATTAAGAAGAAAATATTTTAACAGCATATTTATGTTAATATTAATGCTATATACTATTTAAAAATTTAAATTATGGTTTATTTAACGACGCTCGCAAGTTCAGGGGTATATCTGCGTCGCCAGTGTGCCGAAATTTAGTCCCATAAGAGGTTTGTTACATGCCAGTAAATCTACTGACATAAGACTGTCGCATTTAAACGCACTTAAATTCCATCTGGGCCGGGATCGAACCCCCAACCTCGAACATAGAATGCCAGCGCTACTCTGGCCGACTATAAACTATTAAAAAGAAAACAATATGTAATATAAATAAATGTGATATTTGTTTAGAAACACTAATGCTATATTGTATGTAATGCACAATGTTTAACGTTGAAAAGTAGTGGTTAAAATTGAACTTATTAATCCTTATTCTGTTTTATTTCTACACTACATTTTCAAAGTGATAACTTGATCAAACCAGTAATATTTTATTTATGGATACAAAGTTAAAAATGGTTTCTTAATGCTTTCCTTTTCATTATCTAAACTATATTGAGATGAATTTAAGAAAAAAGGACATTAATAGTGAATTTAACTATGTAAAATAATACGTTGATCTCTTTTGTTTTATGACGGTAATGAAACTAGAAAAATTAGTTTGGAAACACAAATCTCTATTTGACAATAAAAAAATCACAATTTGGGAACATAAGGTTCTATACGAGAACAATCCATGAATATTAATTGAATCCGCGTTTTAAACTTGAGTCATTCAATATTCTTCCCAGATTGCATTTTATTTTTATCTCATTCCATTACAAATAATTTCATTATTAACACATGTTAAACAATGACTTTAACTATCTAAATGTTCAGAAATATTTTTAAAAACTTCATCTGCATTGATTTTATTAAGAACCAAACTTTTAAAATTCTCTCCTGTAAAATTTACGAAACACTAGATAGAACCTTGTCATTGTGAACCAGCGATATATCAGCGGACTGAAATTAATATTCCCTTGATTTTATTAATCTCCTTGGTATACTGTATATTAAGCTTTTATGTCCTGGTTAGTATAAATGACTGCTGTTACTCTCAATATCTGTCCCATTGCTGTGTAATTTACGGAGAGGCATGCACACAGACAACGATTACTGATCTACAATCCTCTTACATTATAAAATGACACCGACATAATCTTCAGTAAGAATTTTAATGGAACGGTTTGCAGAATCATTAGTAATTTCATTTTGGAAAAAGATGCTTCAATACTTTATCTTGGGAAGAACTGGTTTAGAGAAATAAAATAGCATGATGAAAAATGTGTTTGCTTACAAAACGGAATTTCGAATAACATTACAAATAGACAAACATTTAACGAACAAACAGGTCATCTTCACTAAAGTTCTGGAAGATGGTGATGGCGGCGTAGGAGACAGTAACGATTAGTGAGATATCTTATAAAGGTGGTAAACGGTCATAAGAATTGAATTGAATTGGAAGAGGACAATTGGGAGGACAAAATTTAAAAGGTACACAAATCGCGTCCTTGCAAGGGGTTCGGGGCTGTAAGAAACTAAATATGTGAGCTCCAAGCCTGTTGGCCACTAGTCTCACTCCAGGTTACGCTGCTCCACTGAAGGAGCTCTAGAAAATTTTGAAGGGGAAAAACCGAAAATGGACGTAACCTCTTAGATACCACATACGCGAGGGGACGAAAATGTGGTCAAAGTGATCACAGAGCGGGACGAGGAACAAATGGCTGGTGTCAATCTGCACATTGAAATGAACTGTGTCATATCGCAGTGTAGGTAGAGTCGAGAAGACTGCGTCATCTGTTGTTCGATGACAAGGCAGGTGAAGGGCGTCAGAAGAAGCGCCGTGTAATTTGAATCTGCAATTTGAAAGGTTCCCTGTCCTTTCGCATTGCGACTAAATGAGTGACCTCGCACATTTTATAGGCAATTTATAGGTTCTGAACTAGGGCATTACGTCGTTTGCTAGAAAAGGGGAATATATGGGGAAGGACATATGGGTCTGTGGCCCATTCCTTTTAGGGCTCATCTCGACATTTGTCTTACACCTTAGGAAAACTACGGAATACCTTAGGCGGGATAAGTTGTCTCATATAAGAGACTAGCCAATTTGGCTATTAGGTAGGAGGTGATTGATTGGCATGAGCCTTGTTGAATCGTCTCAATTTAGAGACCAGCCATTTGGCTTTATGGTGACTCAATTACGAAGAGATGGCAGGGAGATATGTAATTATTAATTAAGTTTCTAAGTTTCTTGAGGTTTTTTCTATTTATTGTTGACTCACAATTTAAAATAATTATTGTCCCAGCACATTGCAAATTAATTCCTGTAGGCATATGATTTGATTACAAGATTAGTCATAAAATTATGTTTTCTTTCTAACCTTTATTTTATAATTAAAAACCAGGAGTTATTTTGATAATTATCCTACTCTCGCTTGTCTCTTCATTTATCCAAATTCAATTTATACATGTTCGAATGACAAATTGTAACTGAAAGGTTTCTGTGCCAATGAATGGTTATGCTATTCTGTTAGCTATTTAGTTAGTTAGTGGTGTTTAAAAAGGGCGCGTCAGCTACTATGGCTATTTGCAACCTTATACAAAATCCATTCTAAAAAACAAAAATACTAACAATACAATAGCTGAATGCTATGAATCAATGATTATGAAAGCAGGAAGATGTCTAAAGGGGAGAAAAATCATATTACATACTGTGTAAGTGCAATAAAGTAAAACTTCTTAAAGGAAGGAAAATAATCCGAAAGTGACATCAATATCTTTGTTCTGAATAGTAAATAAAATTTTTAATTTCTTTAATACATGATTTTCATATCAAGATTCAGTGATATAACTATTAAAGAGGGCCTGTAAGTGGGATGGGTCTTAGTGGGAACGGTAGGAATGGGAAAGATGAATGTTCAGTCGGTTTCCCTGGGACAGGGAGAGGAGTGAATAATTTCCCTATAATATAATGAGGAAGAATTTTTTTAAATTTTCCGTGTTCTTTACTTCATAGCAGAAAAAACTACGGAAAATTAAATTAGTCCTCAAACTGTAAAATTTCAGATTACCAAGATGATGTAGACAGAAGAGTTATCTCGTAATGTTTGAATTTGCAATGTGTTGGAAAACACGATCAGAATTGTTTCAGAATTTTGAAATTATTTACTGGAACTATGTTAGGTGGATTAATTATAGGAGAGAACAGCAAAGAAGGAGTAAGTGAATGTAGGTAGGTTTGAGTATTAACAATGGAGATAATTCAGATAATTAAAGAAAAGAATATATAACATAACAGTTGGAAGATCGAGAAATGGAAGGGAGGCAGTATAGGACTGGAATAGATTAAAGAGGATGGATTAGGGAGGCAGAGGTGGCTAAATAAAACAGGGTAAAATGAGAGGAATAAATGAGGAAGTAATTAGCAAATAAATTATAAATTGAAACAGTTGGGTTGTTTTTTTTTGTAGGTTATTTTACGACGCTTTATCAACATCTTCGGTTATTTAGCGTCTGAATGAGATGAAGGTGATAATGCAGGTGGAATGAATCCGAGGTCCAGCACCGAAAGTTACCCAGCATTTGCTCATATTGGGTTGAGGAAAAACCCCGGAAAAAACCTCAACCAGGTAACTTGCCCCGACCGGGAATCGAACCGGGGCCACCTGGTTTCGCGGCCAGACGCGCTGACCGTTACTCCACAGGTGTGGACACAGTGGGTTGTAAAACAGATAAAGCGATTAAAGAAATTTCAAAAAGAGGAAATGAACTAGAGCGGAAATGACAAACAATGGACTGATGTGCAAAAGTTCGAAAATGTTAAAGTGATGGTGGACAGATCAATGATTATATCATATCATATCATATCATATCATATCATATCATATCATATCATATCATATCATATCATATCATATCATATATCATATATCATATATCATATCATATCATATCATATCATATCATATCATATCATATCATATCATATCATATATCATATCATATCATATCATATATCATATCATATCATGCTTAAGGATAATAAACTTTCTTCTAGCGTATATTTTTATATTTAAGGCAAAGAGTCCTAGAGAAATTTTATCAATATCGCTGTCACATGCCTTTCCATAAAAAATCAAGAATGGGTAATTATTCATACTCACATGGCATCACTGTAACTGAAGGAAATAAGTGTAAGTATGAATGATTATGATTTAAGGAAGGTGGATAAAAAGGAGACAATAAATCATTGTATCCAATGTGAAGATGTAACTAAGTAGACTTCTTTAAGTAAGGTATAGGCTAGTCCGAAACTGGAATTAACATCTCTTTTCTAAAATTAATTCTATTTTCGAGAATTTTTGTTTTTCGGTGAACACTTAACCAACGGAGATCCAGTGATGTCACTATTATGGACGAGCCTTTAAGCAACATATTATACGAGCACTATTGTACTTACGGTTATGTTAGTTCATGAGTTACTTACGGTTTTTCTGAATGTAGCGACTTTGTCGCCGTATATCAATTCCTATAAAAGAAAAAAACAAATTAGTAAAATTATACTCAAAATATAGCACTGAGTCAGTAATTTCCAGTAGTGGTGACTCATTTAGCACCAATGCTAATAAGAAACCAAATAATAATAATAATAATAATAATAATAATTTGTAGTGAGCTTCAACTGAGCACTTGCCATCCACAGTTTTACATATTAGATGATAACAACAATAAAGCAATAGATATCAATAGACTAAATTTAATATTTCACTGTTCTTAATAATCTTCTTAGTAGAAATTAAGCTTTAGTGGCTTCGTTTTTTATAAATAAGTGCTTTCACTTTCAATATCTGTCCAATTGCTCAAAGTGGCAACCCCTCCCCCCTCTACTGACCTACCTAGCTGAAAAGGTTATTAATAATTTTAAACATCCAACGTGTTCAATGCACAAAAATTCGGATGGCAATATAGGTATTGTTTAACTACTTTATACACTGATTTAGACTTCAGTGGTTGGGGGGGGGGGGGAGCAGGGACCCACGCTGCGCTCTCATTGCTAATGGAGCTGTACGTCCATCCAGTCGGCAAATAGTCCGCTGGTGCAGTGAAGACAGCTTCCCAGCAGATCACCTTATATATTGACCACAAGGCATTGAAGTTAAATAGTAATGTTCAATTTTGACGTAATTTATTTGAAGTCACCTGGCAAGTTTACCTCAATTTTCGTGCTTAGCATTAAAAAATTAATTTAGCAAAAGCTAATTCCACTGCCATTACATCAGTGATATCATTCGGTGCCCATATCTACCGCAGAGCACGTGGACGCAGCTAGAGTACGCTAGGAACGCAGCAACAGAAAGTAGGTAGGCCTGTGAGAAAGTGTAAGTTTGGAATTCAACAAGAAAACACGGAAGAAGGCGTACAGTATAAAGTGGTAGGTATGATGTGCTTATCATGTGGAAAATATATGATTATGAAGGAAAAACACTATTTACAAACACTAAGTGGAAGTAATCAAGTTCAAATTGGAGCTCTTCTCTTCTGTAACTACGGAGAATTTACCACTAGACTTGCAGCTGTAAATAATCGAGCTTTCACGTATTACATAATTGCAAAACAAGTGCCTGTAGCAATGAGGACCAACGTAGCGTTTAGAATTCCTAAACCCTAAATAAAGCAGTATCAAAAAATTATAGTCCCGTCGTTCTAATTTCCGGCAGCCAATCGCGTTGCAGGTCGGCTATATTTAAACGTGTGCGTCTTGTCATTCGCTGAGGAAGACGTAATTCATTTCTTAAGGCTCGATAAATATTTAATATAATCGCCCGCCATTTTGGCTCTTTCGTTGGCGTTCGCAGAAAGCACACGAAGACGTTATTTGCCGCTCACTTATTTGCTGAATTACAGTGTGTTTGATTTATTATCATAGGAGCTACGACATGATAATGTTTAACGGTGTGGCAAATAGATTCCTCGTTTGTTGTTTTATATTTGATTTTACATTGTTGACATTTCGGACTTTATACATCCGAATATTTTATAAAATTTCATGGTTTTAAAATATGATTGACAAGTGGTCTTAGTTTTATTGTTTTATTTGTTCGTCTTGAATACCACCTAGTGTGGTAGAATTGCTCACTTTTATGACTCTGTAGAAATCACCTTATGTATACTGCATTTGTGTCCCTCGTTTTATCGTGACAACGCTTTTTAGTTCTTTTAGCACTCTGATTATTATATCATTTATGTATTTGTTACATTAAGAATTTTAGATAAGGGCGCAAATAGCCATAGTAGCTGACGCGCCCTTCTTAAACCCTACTACTACTACTAGATTCCTCGTATGGTAGCTCGGCAACGAAAGAACAAAAATGGCGAACTATACTACCTACCTAGACTTTATAGAGCCTTCATTTCCTAAGACGTAAGCAAAGAGGAGGAGTCACGCTGGAAATAACAGCGTCGCGACTACAGTAAACTTACAGCAGATTAATATGATTTTCCACAGCACATGCATATTTGCACAATTTTACAATTGACTATTACACTCTTACTACGTCATACTACTTTTGACCAATAAAACGGTACGAAAGGAAGTATTTCAACCAATCATGGCTGCTTATCGCACAATTTTATCACGTCCCTAGCATTTGTTTAATTTTATCGCGTCCCTAGCATTTGTTTAATTTTATCGCGTCCCTAGCATTTGTTTCTTTGTTTGCCAACACTTGAAACTGCGCTGGTCTGGACGTCAAAACCACTCCAGTTGATGCACAGCAGTTTCAAATATGACTCGCATTGGCATTCAAGAACAAGAATTAATAAAAATCACTGATCATACCTATACATCTTCTGAAATCCGATTTACAAATAAATGAAGAGCACCATTCGGAAATCCTGAATAAGTTGAATACACAATGTAGGCCTAAATCAACGAGTTCCACTTCTATTACGCACACGTCCAATATAACATCAATTGAACCGCCAACCACATTCAAATTTGAAAATTGTACATTCAATAATTATTCCTTTTAAAATTATTCATGTTTATTTTTTATGTCATCGTCGTTAATTAAAACGTTTCTAACACTTATGTACAGTATATTAGTTAGGTTATGTTATAGCTTCTGCTATATGATATTATGGATAGTCACGTATCAGAGATTGTTTAATATTAAGATTTATTGAAAATCATCTGTCAAGTGACGTTGATTACTGGGATTCGGATAATTGAAGTGGAATGCAACTGTTTTAATAATAAAAAATGAAACTGAATCAACAAAGCCTTCTTGACTAGTAACATTGCCATCGTGTATAGATCTAGAACTTCTGCTCACTACTGCCATCTAGCATGCATCTAGCGTAATATTTGTAATGTTGAGATGGTAGGTACAATAATACATTTGAAGACAGTTGTATTTTCGTAAGTCAATTAATATTTTCTTGTATTGGAGTACTTCATTACTTCTAATCTTTATATACTTTCTTCTAATCGTGTAATAGTCAATTAAATCCCAGTCGAGTTTTGATTTTCTCTAGATAAATCAAAACGTCTAGTGAGATTACTGTTGATAAAATTAACATAGCCTAGATTACGAGTAAATGTTTCACGATTACATGCGTTATATGCTTAAACTTGCTTCTTTCACTAACATTTTATCGGAAGTAACACGATTGATACGATCCAGATTTGCGCCCGGACGCGGGTTCGATTCCCGCTTGGACTGATTGCCTGGTTGGATTTTTCCGAGATTTACACAACCGTAAGACGAAAATCAGGTAATCTACGGCGAATCCTCCGCCTCATCTCGCTTCCACCAATCCCATCGACGCTAAATAACATACTAGATGATATAGCGTCGTTAACTAGGCAAGGGAAAAAGAACAATAAGATTGGTGCGAAGCAGAAGTGAACGAAGAGATTGTGGTGAATCTGCTATTTTCGAACAACAATATTGCTTTGCAATGCAGTTTCAGAATTTCTATATGTCGAAGAAACTTATTTTTATGTAATTCGTTTGGTATTGCAGTATAAGGGCGCCGCATTAGAACCGATCGTAGCGCGTGTGTTCAGTGGAGAAATTCTACAGCTCTTTCGCACAGAGGAAAACAAATCTGCGGTGAGTTGCGGTGATTTAGGCCTATACGCCCTTAGAAATAATGCTCCGCTAAAAGATAACAAGGAAACGTCATGTTGATCTTATATTTTATGAAAAGATATGTTGAAAATGATATCCAACTTATGGATGCAAGAAGTGTTGAAAATTATGAAACACATTCTATACATACTTTTTGAAGTGAAGAAGAACTTAATGCACATAGGAGAGTTTTAGGTGTCCCACTGCCTTGTATTCTAAGAGAGGACATAATCAAATCTAACTAAGCTCTGTTCGTAATTATAAATTGAGATGAATCAAGAGTCCCGCCAGAAGAGATTGCTACATTGACCAACAAAATTTCGCACGAATAATTGAACCCATTTGCTGTAATTGATAAACCACTTACTTACTGGCTTTTAAGGAACCCGGAGGTTCATTACCGCCCTCACATAAGCCCGCCAATGGTCCCTATCCTGAGCAAGATTAATCCAGTCTCTATCATCATACCACCTCCCTCAAATCCATTTTAATATTATCCTCCCATCTACGTCTCGACCTCCACAAAGCTCTTTTTCCCGGTCTCCCAACTAACACTCTATATGTATTTCTGGATTCGCCCATACGTGCTACATGTCCTGCCCATCTCAAACGTCTGGATTTAATGTTCCTAATTATGTCAGGTGAAGAATACAATGCGTGCAGTTCTGTGTTGTGTAACTTTCTCCATTCTCCTGTAACTTCATCCCTCTTAACCCCAAATATTTTCCTAAGAACCTTATTCTTAAACACCCTTAATCTCTGTTCCTCTCTCAAAGTGAGAGTCCAAGTTTCACAACCATAAAGAACAACCGGTAATATCCTGTTTTATAAATTCTAACTTTCAGATTTTTTGACAGAAGACTAGATGACAAAAGCTTCTCAACCGAATAATAACAGGCATTTCCCATATTTATTCTGTGTTTAATTTCCTCCCGAGTATCATACATATTTGTTACTTGTAATAATAAAAGTTCAACATTTTCAGTTCCTTCAATATTGACCTTTGTAACATGTTGCATTATTGTGCTAGACGGCATGAAGATTTCTTAGAGCTTAGCTGCATTCTTTCCTGTATATCTGCAAGTTTCTCCTATCTCAAAACTGTTCTCCTTCGGTATCTCTTTTTCACACAACAGAAGCTTTCTTGCACTTAATAAACAGTTCAGCTATGCATTGTCTTGATGGGACTACAGCTGCAAGGAAAGGATGTCAAAATATACTGTACGTGCACTAATATCTTAAGATTCTTGCATCCAGAAAGGTGGGCGTCATTTTCAACACAACTTAAAATATAAAAGTGAATGTAATGTAATGCAATGTAATGTCTGTATGCATGTACGCTTTGACTGATATAGGCAAAGTTTTCAGATTAAATCTTCACAACCAGGAGAAAATGAGAGGCTATATTAAAATTGGAGAAATGGGCGTTAAATTATTAAAACATAAAAAATAAAAATAAATACGGTCAAACCTACATGTATAATATTCAAATAGTCTTTTCTACAGTCTGTTGTTGTTTATTTCCGTAATATTGAACATCGAATTTCATAAGGTCGTGGAAAAATAACATGAAATTAAATAATACGGTTGAAAGGCAAAATCTAAAAAATTAATGCAATAAATAGCTATTGTGAGTCTCTCGATACAGTTGTAGATAGTGACCAGGCTATGTTTTTTCAACTGAATTCTTGAATTCTTTGAAACTACAGGAAATTCTAGCACATAATTTAATACTAAATATTGAATTACTAGTGAAACTATTGCGAAATACTGCTCCAACAAAATCACGCAACGAAACAAGTGTTGGTGTGAAAAAACTCGCGCGAAACGTATCAGAAGCGAAAATATTAACTGGCGAAACGAAATGAGAAGATGCTTTATTCCACGTATTCCTATGATAATCACCAACATGACCTTCGATTTGAAAGAACTGCAATTCCCAGTGCCACTAGCATTCGTAATGACCTTAATTAAAACAAAGCTCAAGGGCAGTTTCCCAAAAGTTGCCGGCATTAACTTAGAAACAGTGTTTTTCACATTGTCAACTACGTATGTGGTTTGCAGTCGAATGGACACACCTAAACATTTATATGTACAGAGTGGACCATTTAAGTTGATACTGTACAATATCTTCAAAACTATGGGCTGTAGAAAGAAATATCTTGAATAAAATTTGCTTGATATTATGGGAAAAAGTAAATTTCATTTGTCGTGTTTTATTTGGAGAAAGTTTGGATGGTCATTTGAGGGTCAAGGTAGGTTTTTTTTAAATAATGACCAACATTTTTTATTTTGTTTCCTTATTCCTTATCTCAAAATAAACAGCTTTTGTAAAACCATTTTCTAGTACACGATTATTTCACTGGTGTAGACAATTAAACATTGATGAAAGTTAGGTACACAGAGTATCACCACTGTACGGGTATTGTACAGTATTACTTCATAAGCATCGTACCTTAGCGTAATAAATGTTCAAAATGATACCCTTCTACCGCAATGCATTTTCAAACTCTGTGAAGGAACGATTGATGTGTACGTAAAACCATGTCTCTTCCAATAAGGGCACAACCATTTCGTAAGCGCGCCTTCATGTTGTCCGCAGTCGTTGGTATGTCGCAATACACTTTCTATTTAAAGTAACCCCATAAGAAAAACTCTGGTGATGTAAGGATAGGAGATCGAGCTGGCCAATTGATGGGACCTGAACGTCCAATCCAACGATCATGGTAATTGTTATTTACAACATCCCTAGCAGTATGTGCACAGTGAGAAGGGAATCCGTCGTGCTGATACCACATGTGCGACATAGTACATCTTTCAAAAATAACGGCAACTCCTCCGTTAAAACGTTTCTGTACCTGTTAAGGTGCCATCAATGAAGTACGGTCCAATTATCTTATCACCCAAAATCCCGTACCACACATTAACAGACCAGGGTCTCTGATGTTCCACTTTTCGTAACCAACGTGGATTTCCCACAGCCCAATAGTGTATATTATGTCGATTTACTTCACCATGATTTGCGAATGTACACTCGTCACTAAACAATACTAACTGAAAAAAGTTATTATTATTCCGCAGGCTGTCTTGTGCCCACCTACAGAACGTTAGTCTATTCACAAAATCATTACCATGTAGTTGTTGATGTAATGACACTTGGTAGGGATGGAATTTATGTCGTTTCGACATTTTGAGGACACTGCTTTTGGACATTACCGCGTTGGTAGCTAATTCGCGAGAACTTACATGGGGGTCGTAATCCACTGCGACTAGAACCGAAACTTTCCTATCTTCTTCCGTAGCGGTTCTTCTGCGCCTCCTTTTCTTTGGCTGGACACTGCCTTCTTCGGAGAATTGTTTTATCACACGATAAAATGAAGCTCTCGATGGAGTTCCGCGTACACCAGAATAGCCTGTTACACATCTCTCCTACATTCCCCGTAAATGAGAACCATTTCCACTTTTTCTTTTGAGAAAGTTGGTCCATTTCAACCCACAGACGACTGAGTACGCTTCAAATGTTAAACGACTTGCATGGAACTGATGGTTGTTACTCGATAATGGGTAATTGTAGGTACATACTACCGGTGGATCCACGTGGACTCGAAGGCGGCTGCAAGTACATTAACGACAGACACAAGGAAACCGTCCTACCGTGGAAAGTAAACAAAACAACGGACACAATGTCTTATTGCCTCTTCGCCTACTGTTACTGTTATGGTGGACTGTTTCGAATGGGTCAGACCATTCATTGCACTTTTCGTACACAGCCATTCATATTTTTTTTAGTTATTTACGTTGGTTTAAGAACAATTGCAAAGTGCTTTATACGAAAGTTTTTTATGAGGAATGAGAAAACAACATAAAAAATGTAGGTTCTCATTTAAACAAGATTAAATTGACCCTAAAATGACCATCACAACGACGTCCAAATAAAACACGAAAAATGTCAGTTACTTTCCCCCATAATATCAAGTAACTTTTATTCACGATATTTCTTTCTGCAACGCTTAGTTTTGGAGATATTGTACAGCAATAATTCAGTGATACTTTTGCCATGTTGCTAATGTAGTATGCGAATGTAGGCTATGTATCCCACTGAAATAAAAAACAATAATTATATTGATTCTAAAACGCATGCCTTTTCTTTTTATGTCCGAAAATTAACCTGGCTCTCACGGTAGTGGCTAGAAAAATTTTTGTTTTATAATTTTAATTTGTACTCACAATGTCTACTAGCTAGCTAAAATACTCTAACTGTATTATATATATTAAATAAAAACTAATATAATAATTAATATGTTCTGAAATTTCAAGATGTCATTTTGAAGTCATATTTAAAAAACTTGATATAAGCGGGCGTAGAGGGGTGAAAAATAATTCTATATAAATTACACACACGCACATCGATTGTTTGGTAGGGCCGATAAAGAGGTAAATTTTAGCTCATCATAACACACCGAGGGGAGCAACTGTATCTAAAGTTCAAGTGAAAGCACCCATGAAAAGGAAATTACATGAAATGTATGGTAGCACAACTTCCGATCAATGTGGAACATTGAGTCAATGCTAAGCGGGCGTATACGAGTAGGGACCGAGAGGGGTGTTTTTTTAGCTAAATTTTAAGATAATGCTAATTAAAGACAAGAACATTTGAACGTATGGCAAATGATTAAATGTTTTCTTCCGTCCCTGATCTCCAACTATTTCAAATTGAGTTAACCCCGACAGATATTTTGGCTAAGAAAATCATTAATTCATGTAAGTAACGCTATGTAAAGATTCATCTTTAGGGAAGGCGAGAGCTTCATTTTCTATAGTTGAGTTGCCGAGATCTCAGAAAGCCTGCAGGCAAAAAGGAAAAAGCGGGCAACGTCGGGTGTTTTAAGAAAGTTCTTTCATAAAAGATAAGTTCAACATAACGTTTTTTATTACCTTCTACTGATGCATTATTTCTACGGAACAATTAGATCCGAATGATGAATCAAGATTAAATTATACCTGAATATCAAGATAATTAAAATGGTAATCCTTTATTGTTTCTCGTGCAAAATATTAACAAAAAACCCATAGCGGATTTTGGAGGCGCAGCGACGTAATGCTTTTTATGTGAAGGTCCAGTGATAGAACCATTACAGATGGAGCCTACACGTTAGGGATTGGTTTTGGGGCTAACGGCAGGATTGGGAAATTCGATTGTTAATCGTTTTCGGTTAGATTGGGAAAGGAGTGTATGATTTTTCAGTACCCTATTAAAACGAGAACCGACAGGAGTTGGGGTAGTAAGGTAACGTCAGTGAGTCTAGGGTTGCCAAGTAGCTCTATTTCACCTGCAAGGCCGGAAATTTTGGCGAATCTCTACATAAGACCGATGACCGGTATCAACCCCTTACTGGCCCTACTTGTGCCCGGTAATATTAAACGAGTTTGAAAACTTCTGGCAACAGCTTTTAAAATACGTGCTAAAAGGGATTTTCCCCTATTTCATGGGATATTTTAACTTTTAATTCAGAGCAGCTGAAGATAATAGCCTATACATCTTGATTACAAAACAACAACAAATCCATAAATTTTCTAGACATCACAATAATGAAAGTAGACAACAAACACACACAAAATATACCGAAAACCCACAACAACAACAACAACAACACACATACACAACACATCCAACCTCCCCACACAACACAAACAAGCTGCATCCCGAACAATGGTACACAGACTACTCAACATACCAATGAACCAACAGGATTACAACGAAGAACTAAAAACAATCAAATATATAGCACAAGAAAATGAATACAACCTTAACATAATAGACAACATAATAGACAAACATAATCACAAAAAACATAAGAATACAACACAAGCACAAGAACACAAAAAATACATCGCACTAACATACGAAAACAAAAACACGCATAAAATTGCAACATCATTCATGAAATTAAATTACAACATCGCATACAGAACAAATAACACTCTACAAAAACATCTCAACACACAAACAACACAAACAAACAAATACAACCAAAAAAGGTGTATACAAACTCAAATGTAACACCTGCAACAACTTCTATATAGGACAGACAGGCAGATCATAATACATCCACATAGAACATATCATAAATGCTGTCCACACCTAGAGACATCAACACACACATGGAAATACTACACATCCAATCAAAAGGCCAGAAACTAAACACACTAGAATAATATGAAATATATAGACACGCGAAAACACACTCCAATGAAATTCGCAGAACACAACTCAATTTCAGAACACTCACACTCTTTGTCTCCACATTACACCACACAAACACACCCTCACAGAAAACTAAACGAGAGGCGCCAAGACCAACAATGACCAGTTCTGAGGATAACCCATAATAGGTCGAAACATGTAAACCAGGTACGATAGAATTTAACACAAGAAAGTTATATAATACATTTTCCGAAATAATAGCCTGTGTGAATTTTTAAGTATTCTTCAGTCCAAATATTTGATGGTTGTACATCAAAGTGGAAGAAGTTTTAAGTATTAGACAAAAATGAAGGCTGCAACTAGATGAAGATATATTCTATGGAGAACACTGTGCTTCTTAAATGTGACGGGTTCTTCCTTTGTGAAAAAGAGAAAAGAGTGTAACTATTTTTCGGGTTAGGGATGCCTCAGAAAAATGTTCACAAATAAGAATAGTAGTTCAACACATGTTTGTTTTTTTCTGCAAGCAATTGTTTTGTGGAGCGTGCATTCGGTATCATGAATATCTCGAGGCATAGTAGGAAGAATCGTTGAACTGTGAAAATAGTAAAAGTTGAACTTCGTCCTAGGGAAAAACTTAAATTAAGTTGTGTAGAATTGTATCCTTTTATAGGAAAAGAAAAGGAAGTTCTTAAGCCTGTGGTATCAAGCTTAAAATATAAAATTTTAAGTGCATTTTTTTCAACAGTGAAGCAAAGATTGTTGCTCGATTTAAAATAATTATTTTTTGCTCATCTCATATAGCAGATTCTGTATTTAGTACACTATATATAGGCCTATTCGTCCAAACTTGAGTTTGTAATATGGAAGGTAATTTTATGTACCAGAGTTGGCAACCCTATGACCGTCTTAAGACTTTAAGTGCTTGTCTTCAAAGCAAAAAAACAGCGGGAAACGAAATTAGTCATGAAACCAAAATATTGTAAATTATGATGACGGTTATGATGATGATGATGATGATGATGATGATGGTGAATAGGTTATTTTATTACGCTGTATCAACATCTCAACTTATTTAGCGTCTGAATATAGTGAAGGTGATATTGCCGGTGAAATGAGTCAAGGTTCCAGCACCGATAGTTACTCAGCATTTGCTCATATTGGGTTGAGGGAAAACCCGGAAAAAACCTCGACCAGGTAACTTGCCTCGACAGCAATTCGAACCCGGGCCACCTGGTTTCGCGGCCAGACTCGCTAACCGTTACTCCACAGGTGTGGACGGATGATGATGATGATGAGATGATTATGATGATTAAAGACCACTGATGAGATATCATATAATGTTGGAGCATTGACATGATTAAAGAATTTGCAAAGTATTGTAAAACACGATCTGAATTGTGCCAACACATTTGAGATAATTTAGTGGATCTCTATGGCTTATTTGCAATATGAATGATGAGAAAGGTTCTCTTTCTTGTAGCATTTACTTTTATATCTAAAGAGAGTAAGAAAAAAAAATGTTATGTTTTATTTAACGACGCTCGCAACTGCAGAGGTTATATCAGCGTCGCCGGATGTGCCGGAATTTTGTCCCGCAGGAGTTCTTTTACATGCCAGTAAATCTACTGACATGAGCCTGTCGCATTTAAGCACACTTAAATGCCATAGACCTGGCCTGGGATCGAACCCGCAACCTTGGGCATAGAAGGCCAGCGCTATACCAACTTGCCAACCAGGTCGACAAGAGAGTAAGATCCGGAGAAATTTTATTAATTACGAAGCCACTTGCCTATTTCATCAAACAAAATCAATTACCGATAATGCATGCTCGAATAACTAATTGTAAAAAAAAAGAATATGTTTGCGTAGAAATGATTACGAAAGTGACAAGAAATCGGATCCATTCTGCAGTTAGAACAAAATAGAACTCTTGAAGTAAGGTATGTAGGTCGAAACTGGTATTAATATCTTCGTTCTCAAATTAAATTAGATTTTGAAAAAAAAAAGTAAAAATAAACACTTAACATAAGAAATGGGTTGCACACAATGTACTACATTTTTATTAATGTACAGTCATGAGTTACTTACAATTATCTGTTCCTTTATAATAATATTTCCATCAGGAGTGGCTTCCTGTAACAAGAAAATAAACCAGAAACATTATAACATAATATGTATCGGTCATACAAAATAAATTTCAGAACCAGGTACAATGAACATGTTGTAGATTTTCATAACAATCCAAAAAAAAAAAAAAATTGCAACTCGTTTAATCGAAGAGGGCCGCGAACTGACTAACATTAATAACACACTTAAAATTTTGAAAGTAATATCAGTAAAATTATTAACACCGCTGAAAAGTGTTACATTGCTAAATACTAAAATAAGGAATTTTATTGCTTAGTGAACTTCTTCCGAATGTCAATAATCCGTTATACGATAGCACCACATATGCAGAATAGCGAGCAGTTCCTGCCGGCAAAGTCAGTTGCGGGGGTAACGTAACCCTTCTCTGGATAATATTTTAGTAGGTTATTTTACAACGCTTTATCAACATCTTAGGTTATTTAGCGTCTGAATAAGATGAAGGTGATAGTGCCGGTGAAATGAGGCTGGAATCCAGCACCGAAAGTTACCCAGCATTTGCTTATATTTGGTTGAGGGGAAACCTCGGAAAAACCTCAACAAAGTAACTTGCAGGCTATGTGTTTTAAACATAGTCAATGATATATGACCTTCAAAGTTTTTACAAATTTTAATTGAATTTTATTTCAAATAGGCCATCAAATTGTAATTTTTTTAGTTGGTTATTTAACGACGCTGTATCAACTACTAGGTTACTTAGCGTCGATGAGATTGGTGATGTCGAGATGGTATTTGGCAAGATGAGGCCGAGGATTCGCCATAGATTACCTGGCATTTACCTTACGGTTAGGGAAAACCTCGAAAAAACCCAACGCGGTAATCAGCCCAAGCGGGGATCGAACCCGCGCCCGAGCGCAACTTCAGACTGGCAGGCAAGCGCCTTAACCGACTAGCCACGCCGGTGGCTTTCAAATTGTGAATGTTGGTATGATATGATATGATTATGATATGATATGATATGATATGATATGATATGATATGATATGATATGATATGATATGATATGATATGATATGATATGATATGATATGATATATGATAATGATATGATATATTTGTCGTTAAGGTACTTCCGGTGAGATGACACTTTACATATTTTGTATACATGCCAATTGTAAATACCCGTTTCAAGATATTGGCTATTGAAATAAACTGTTTCTTTTATACTACATTTTATTCAAGAAGTATTGAGACATTGATACCATTACAAGAAATAGCACAAATAATACCAAAGAAGGTTAACCGATTTTTAACAAGAGACTAGCAGTTGAATTAATATTTCAAAGCAAAATAAATAAATTAATTTTATGCAATAAACGAATTTTTCTTATAAATAGCAGCAAATTCAGATATGGTATTCTTGATTTCTTCCGACATAAATTAGCCTGCCATTAGCAGATTTGTGCAAATTTCTCTTTTTTATTTTTCTTCCCCCCCCCCCCACCCAAATTGCCGGTTGGTCTATTACTGCGAAACTCCGTCCATTATAATCCCTGTAAATTCTTATGCATGTAACCATTTTACGAATAAAGTGAAACCTCAACTATATGGTAGCACCGACTTTGGCTACATTGAATAGAAAGCTAGAAGAGGTTATAAACCAAACATTCTGCCATTTGACAACAATAATGAAAACAACAGATATAGTGGCCAATTGCTCAAAGTTACATCCTTCTAATCAAGGGATACCTTTTGATAAACATCTGCTTGAAAGGATATTAATAATTTCAAATCTGCAACATGTTCAACGCACAAACATTCTGATAATGATAATCTAGAGAGTATGATAACTAGTCTAGGACTATATACACAGGAATATAGGAAAAAGAGGGAGTAGGAAAACGGGAACCCATGGTGCGCTCCTGGTTGCTAGTGGAGTTACGTTATCCAAGTGGGAAAACAGTCTGCTGGTTGAGTAAAGGTTGCATCACAGCAAATTATATTATTATTGTTGATCACAACGCATTTAAATAAAACTTTAAATATGCAATTTTGTCATTTTCTTTTAATTGGAGTCACTTGGAAAGATTAATCTCAATTTGTACAGACACACAAAACTACGATAAAAATCTGTTTGTGAATGTTACTTATGTCCCGGCCACTACAGGAACTTGATAAAATACCTTGAAAATGCCTTGGATTATTGATTATTAGAAATTGATGTGATCAATGAGTGAGTTTGTGTCGCCAACATCGTAAAAATACTACACACCTAATCAAACCTAACCTATCCTCTCTCAATACTACACACCTAATCAAACCTAACCTATCCTCTCTCAATACTACACACCTAATCCAATCTAACATAACCCTAACCTCTCATACTACACACCTAATCAAACCTAACCTATCCTCTCTCAATACTACACACCTAATCCAATCTAACATAACCCTAACCTCTCATACTACACACCTAATCAAACCTAACCTATCCTCTCTCAATACTACACACCTAATCCAATCTAACATAACCCTAACCTCTCATACTACACACCTAATCAAACCTAACCTATCCTCTCTCAATACTACACACCTAATCCAATCTAACATAACCCTAACCTCTCATACTACACACCTAATCAAACCTAACCTATCCTCTCTCAATACTACACACCTAATCCAATCTAACATAACCCTAACCTCTCATACTACACACCTAATCCAATCTAACCTAACCCTGACCTCTCATAATATTACATACCTAATCCAATCTAACCTAACCTTAACCTCTCATAATATTACACACCTAATCCAATCTAACCTACCCTAACCTCTCATAATACTACACACCTAATCCAACCTAACCTTACCTCTCTCATAATACTACACACCTAATCCAACCTAACCTTACCTCTCTCATAATACTACACACCTAATCCAATCTAACCTACCCTAACCTCTCATAATACTACACACCTAATCAAACCTAAACTCTCTCATAATACTACACACCTAATCCAACCTAACCTTACCTCTCTCATAATACTACACACCTAATCCAATCTAACCTAACCCTAACCTCTCATAATACTACACACCTAATCAAACCTAAACTCTCTCAAAATACTACACACCTAATCCAACCTAACCTAACCTCTCTTATAATACTACACACCTAATCCAATCTAACCTACCCTAACCTCTCATAATACTACACATCTAATCAAACCTAAACTCTCTCATAATACTACACACTTAATCCAACCTAACCTAACCTCTCTCATAATACTACACACCTACTACAATCTAACCTAACCCTAACCTCTCATAATAATACACACCTAATCCAACCTAACCTCTCATAATACTACAAACCTAATCAAAGCTAATCCAACCTCATAATACTACACACCTAATCAAACCTAACCTAACCTCTCTCATAATACTACACACCTAATCAAACCTAACCTAACCTCTCATAATACTACACACCTAATCAAACCTAACCTAACCTCTCTCATAATACTACACACCTAATCAAACCTAACCTAACCTCTCATAATACTACACATCTAATCAAATCTAACCTAACCTCTCATACTACTACACACCTAATCAAACCTAACCTAACCTCTCATAATACTACACACCTAATCAAACCTAACCTAACCTCTCATAATACTACACATCTAATCAAACCTAACCTAACCTCTCTCATAATACTACACACCTAATCAAACCTAACCTAACCTCTCATAATACTACACATCTAATCAAACCTAACCTAACCTCTCTCATAATACTACACACCTAATCAAACCTAACCTAACCTCTCATAATACTACACATCTAATCAAACCTAACCTAACCTCTCATACTACTACACACCTAATCAAACCTAACCTAACCTCTCATAATACTACACACCTAATCAAACCTAAGCTAACCTCTCATAATACTACACACCTAATCAAACCTAACCTAACCTCTCATAATACTACACACCTAATCAAACCTAACCTAACCTCTCTCATAATACTACACACCTAACCCAACCTAACCTAACCCTAACCTCTCATAATATTACACACCTAATCCAACCTAACCTCTCATAATACTACACACCTAATCAAACTTAATCTAACCTCATAATACTACACACCTAATCAAACCTAACCTAACCTCTCTCATAATACTACACACCTAATCAAACCTAACCTCTCTCATAACACTACACACTTGATCTAACCTAACCTAATCTAAAATAACCTGTCACATAATACTACACATCTGTAGTAACATTCCTCACATTTAGTAGCATTTCGTTTGCATGTATTGCCGGCCCTGCTACTAGTGTCGGTAATCATCTAGTGGAAGTGGATCGTAATTCCAGGAAGAAAATATGGCAACTTTCATGGCACTTCGTTCGTTTAGTGTGTTTTGTGATATACTAAATTTGTTAATGTAGTAATAATTCTATAAGAATTCAAATGTGTTGTGGTTGTGATAAAGGTATTGAAAATTGGCTTATAGTGCCACATTGGCAGTGACAAAAGTGTGTAATATTCGTTCAGTGGCCGGTGGATACTCTACACTGACCGAAGTATATAATAAACAAATTATATCAACATCTCTCTTCTAAAAGCTAAATCTATTCTTAATTCCTTGTCGATAATTTCTTTTCATATGTAAATCCAGAGAAAGAACTGCTGAGTATTTCGCATAAAACTAACATATTTCTTTCTTTACACATTTCAACAAGAATGATTCTAACCACTGTTTTTACTCTACCTCAAATGTAGAGCATCTTTTTGGAGATTACTAACCTCTATAATGTAGACCTCTGCATTCTTTTGAAAACGGCCGACCGAACTCGTCAATCAGTCCCCGGTTGTGAAGAAGCCAGTCGCGAAATGATAAGCTCGAGAGCATGCAGTAGAAAATTTATAACCCATCGCGAGCGCTCGAGGTTGTTGCACTAATATTACTTCACGTTTTTATCCTGGTACGCAAAACAGCCTACCTGAGGTTACCATTTTGTTTCTATTTCAGAGAGCACGAAAATTAGAAAGCATTTGAAGAATTAAACAAGAAAAATAGTTTTTAAATAACACAAATTTTGAAATGAAATAATGCTTTACATTATCAATTATTCAGCATCCATCTTGTCGAAATTATTATAGCAATAATAAAATATGTTTAAAGAAGCTTAGTAAATGTGTGATTGCATATATATATATATATATATATATATATATATATATATATATAAAAGAGGTTTTGTGATGCGTTACAATTTTCTTCAATACCAGATGTAATCTATTACAGTCACAGTATTTAATAAAAATAAACCAAATCTACATGTTCCCTTCGCGTAACATTTTTACCATAATGTAGGCTATATTAAGAGATGCTTAATCACAGACAATGATTGACGTTGGAGCTACTATTGGTAAGGTGGATGCACATTCTATTATTCCACATTCAACGATCATATCACGAAATATCGAGGATGGAGATAGCAAAATACGTGCTGAAATTATTCCAAAATTAAAAGAATCGTCATTTGGTTATAAAATTAATATTTTTTAATCTTATCTAGAATTTCTTTTTTGGTTTCTTTAATATATTTAATTTTGTCACATGGCATTAGGAATACAACTGTTACAAAATATTATTATTGTTCCGTTCAACTAGGGGAAAAAGGCGAACAATTTTTTTATCTTTTTTACTGTTGCTTATACTTTATTTATATTCTTATTGATAATGTTTGTTATATTTTTATTTCATTTTATTGACTCTTTCTGTTATTATTCAAATATTTTATTGTACTTTATTATTAAATCTGAAAGCCTCTATACCTACTAAGTTGACTATCAGGCGATAGGGCTTCACGCAGTTTAAAACTTCCATACTGCAAGCATTACTTCGAAAACAGTTTTCAGTCTACGATACTTTCAAACGATCGAGACGACAGATCCGCACATATGCTTCATTGAGTGTTTAGTCTTTTGCGGCGTCAGAGCACGCGACAGCCAGTCTGCTGTGTATAGTACGAAGGGAGCGACCGATAGAGTGTATTATTATGAATCTCGGTCGTGAAATGCAAAGCTCTGCTGTAGAAAATGCCGTCTCTCTTGCTCGAGGCACTACTCAACATGTCATTTACTGTTACTGGCCGCTCATTAGAAGATTCTGTTGTCAATGTCTTTGATCTCGTTTATAATAGTCTATTCTGCTTAAAATCGTCCAATCTCTCTGGCCGTGATTCGTTAACTCTATCCTTTGAGTAACCCAACAGGAACAAGTCGAGTATTGAAAAATTAAGATATCTCGGTGTCAACAGGTTCTTCGAAGTTAACCGGTCGTCAAGGAAACTTTCCACTAGGTCCATAAACTCAATTCATGTGTGGCATGTGGCAGCGTCTTGTTGAAATATTCTTGACCCACCTCTACATCTTCCAAGTTGCTCAAAAACTTCATGAAAATGCGACGTTACTCTGCAGTTTTCACAGACTGGTTAATAAAATTTGGTTCCACTATCCTGTGTGCGGAAATTGCTCACCAAACCACTACTTTCGCTGGGAGCATAGGTGTTTGTTGAATGATATGCGGATATTGGATGCTTTCAACAAGACGGCGCCACATGCCACAAACCAAACGAATCCATGAAGCTAAATGAATGTTTCATTGACGACCGGATAATTTCCAAGAAAATGTGGCCACTGAGATCTCTGGATTTAACAACACCAGAATTCTTCCTGTGGAGTTACTTGAAGGACTGAGCTTACGCCACACGATTCCTAACAATGGACGATTTGAAGCAAAATGTTACACACGAGATCGATGGTATTGACAACAGAGTACTCTAACGAACGTCTAGTAAGAGTGACATGGATTGACATGAAGAGTTACGCCTTGGACAGGAGGGGGGTCAATGTCATCTCTGTAATCCCCCTATAAATTATTCTTAGCATAATTTTTGTTGAAATAAATAAAGCAATGTGTTAATTTTATATTAAACATTCTGCATTATACACAGCCTGTGAATAGGGCTGAGTTTTGGTGTGAATATAAAAATATAATATAATATAATACAATATAATGAATTTATTGATAGATTCCGTGTTCGGTGGAGGAATGGGAAAAGCGAATGTTCAATTGGTATCTATGGGAAAGCAGTGAATAATTTCCTGGTGTTGCAACGAGAAATGAAAGACAAGAATAGGGTTAGTATGATGACGTCACTGAGTGACCCTCTAAAGCAGACGTCTCCAAAGGCGTACTCGCGAGTAAGCCCCTGAACGGAACCGAAGCCAGTACGTTTTGAGCACGCTCCGCCTCGCCCATCCCCACCTGTACTGTACTCAATGTTTATGCGCAAACGAAGAGTAGTGGCGGACTGCCATTATCATTGTGATGGTCGGAGTATTCCACGTTTCACAATGTCTTCTAATCATGGACGTAGTACATTCAAGGATGAATAGGAAGAGAATTTTTTTTGTGTTAGTGGGGAGAATGTGAAATACTTAATGTGTTCGAAAATTTTTAACGATGTGTTAAAGTTCAACATGCGACGACAATACTCGACTCTTCACAAAGAATATCATACAATTACAGGCATGTTGGACATGTGAAAATAATTTATTTTGGGGCTATCTGTATAACTGTTGATTATAATAATAATCAGTATAATGCAATACGTTTACACTCAGTTCGGCTTGAAAAACATATAGCTTTCGTTTAATTTTAGGTGAAATGCGTAGGCCTACAAATATTGATAAATATAAAACAAGAAAATACAAACACAAATCAAACACGTGTCCTCAGTCAGTCTTAAACAAAGAAAAGCTTCTTTTTAGCTATGTTCTAGCTTGGAATATTGGAAAATCAATGAAGCCCTTTACAGAAGCATCATTCGTAAAATCGTGCATACAGAAAGTTACAAAAATACTGTGTCCAGAACAAAGTCAAAGTTTAAGAAAATTTAATTGTTTTCAATTACAGTTCAGAGAAGGAATTTCAAGATTGTAAATGTAATTGAATCTGATGTCGAAACCACAATTAACCAGTTTGTAGCTTACTCACTTGCATTGGACGAAAGCACAGATAGAAATGACAAAGCTCACGTAGCCATTTTCATCCGAGGAGTTAATGAACATTTTACTGTGTCTGAATGTCTTCTAGATGTAATTACAAAATACAACTGGAGAAGATCTTTTCCAGGCACTGAAAGGCACCATAGAACAGAAGAGGTGGAATTTGCAACGGCTTGTGTCAATAGCAACAGACGGGGCTCCAGCTTCATAGTATTTGAAAATAATATAGAAACGTATGATATTTCTTATTCTTTTGATGTTATTATTTGTAAACATAAGCAGACCGTTGCCGCGATCCCCCACTGACTGCTCCCATCTGTTGAGGTACGAGTCTCTTCCCCTTCTCTAGCCTTACATCACAATGTGTTCGGCGGGCAGCATCGAGAGCACGAAAGACGATACGCTTTTTGGAGACCTCTGCTCTAAAGTCTCCCTGTACTTACCCCCGTAACAGGAAAGAAGATCGGGAAATTAAGTGTCCAGAAACTGTAACACTTATTGCTAATTATGATGATGGCGACAATTAAAATGACGATTATTAATGGCCAATGAAGTAACTTATAATGTTGTAAAACTGATATAAATCGTGAATTTGCAAAATATTGCAAAACATGATCTGAACTTTCCAACCACATTTAATACTCGTATTATATACTGGAGCTACATGGTGTGTTTGCAATATTGGACATAAGAGAAATTGTCTTTCTTGTAGCATTAATTTTTAATTAAACACTATAGGCCCTCACTTAATTACTTATGGCTGTTAGAGAACACGAATGTTCATTGCCGCTGTCATACAAGCCTTCTATCGGTCCCTTCCTGAGCAAGATTATTTCAGTCTCTACCATCACATTCCACCTCCCTCAAATTCATTTTAATATTATCATCATACCAACTATGTCTGTGACTCCCAAAGGTCTTCTTCTCTCCTGACTCCCAACTAACATTCTATATGTATTTTTGGATTCACCCATACGTGCTACATGCCCTACCCATCTCTAACGTCTGGATGTATTGTCCAAAATTATGCTACGTAAAGAATACAATCCGTGCATTCTGTATTGTGTAACTTTCTCCATTCTCCTGTAACTTCATCCCTCTTAGCCCCAAATATTTTCCTAAGTATCTTATTCTCAAACACCCTTAGCCTCTGTCCCCCTCTCAAAGTTAGAGTCCAAGTTTCGCTACCATACAGAAGAACTGGTAATATCACTGTTTTATTAATTCTTACTTTCAGCTTTTTTGAGAGCAGACTGGATGAGAAACGCTTCTCAACCGAATAATAAGAGGCATTTCCCATATTTATTTTGCGTTAATTTCCTCCTGATTTATGTTTCTATTTGCTGCTGTTGCTCGAAGATATATCCACATCTTCAAAGGATAAATTTGCAATTGTTCTATTTCCATTCCTTTCTATGTTCTGGTAACGGGGCATAATGAATTTGTATACTTCTTCTTATTGGGATTTACTTCCAAACATATCTCTTTACTTGTTTCAAATGAAATTCGAGTGTTTTCCCTAATAAACTTGTGGATTTTCTCCTAACTAATTCGCGTCATTAGAATAGAAAAGCAGCTGATGAAACAACACTTTAGGTCCTAGGGAAATTCTATCAATACTGCCGTCAAATAGCTGTTCACAAAACAATTAAATTACCGATAATGCATGCGCGAATAACAAATTCTATCTGACGGGAATATGTGTGCCTATGAATGATTATGCATTAAGGGAGGCGGATAAAAAAGATGCAATAACTCGTTGTATCCATTGTGGGGATTGAAGAAAATTGATATATTTAAAGTAATGCATATAGTCCGAAACCGGTATCAACACCTGTGTTCTAAAATGAAATCAATTTTTCAATTTTTTTTTCAGTAAACACATTTGATACGGGCCGCAGTGGTACTGCTATTAAGGAACAGCCCCTAAGCAATATATACTATTACCTGTATAGAAATATATTTACTTACGTTGTTATGCACGCTCGTAATTAGGATTTCCTGTCTTGGAACAACCTAGAAGAGGAAAAGAAACTATTATAAATCATGTAAAAACATAGCACTGCGTCGGTAAATGCCAGCAGTACTTATTGATTTATCACTAATGCTAATAAGAACAAACCAGGAAAACAATCTACTCCCGTGTTCGTCAGAACAACTGTAATTAATTCCATCTTCGAAGACCATGGCGTAATAAACCACATCAAAACATGCATAAATAAGATAGAAACCAATATTCTATTTCGCAATTTTTCCCAATTGTCTATTGGATCAAATATTATTTCCGTGTGAAACGCTTTTGTATGCAAGATTTCAGTTCAGACTGTGACTCCGACTTGTCCACATCAAACATCCCGCACTTCCAAATTACACTTCCTTACTCCAAGCATGACGCACACAGGTTTGCTAGGATTTGGTCCAACGCCGAACATCGGGTGAATCGCACAACACATTTTGAAAACCGGCGTCTGCGAGACGTTCGCAATGTAAACATCACGTGCTTAACTTACTGCAAAATGAGAAACAGGTGAGTATTGTAATGCCAATTTAAACTGTGACATTGCACAGAGAACTCGCTGTGCAGTACTTGAAAACAAACCAACTGCAGTTATTTTCTTCGCAGTTGTTGCGTTTAAACCGAGATATCAGGCCATTTCAGGGACAGATGGGTGCATGTCGCACACATCACACCGTTGTTGTGTTTTTGACATTTTACTTCAATTACTAAGCGCTGTGGATCAAAAGTAACTATTACTCCATTTGACTACTGCGTATTGCCTCTCATAACTCCATAATTAATCACCATACCATGGCGGTTCTTATCTCGAATTTCATCGCCACAAAATCGTCTGTCACGCTCCGGTCTTCGAAGATGTCATATATATCAACATATTTGTGCATTGAACATATTGGACATTTGAAATTAACACTTTTTAAGCTAAATATTTAGAGGAACAAAGGGCAACAGTGGACTAAATGTAATATTCCACTGTTTTCATTAATTCTGTTAGTAACGATTGTGCTTTAGTGGCCTGGTTAGTATAAGCCAGCGTTTCTCAAACTATGGTCCTCGGACCACCTGTGGTCCTCGAGGTCTGCTCTTGTGGTCCTTCGAAAAAGACAGAAGAAAAAATAAAATTCAAACGAATTGCGTATCACACCATAGCTGAAAATCTCAGAGT
Organism: Periplaneta americana; assembly: GCF_040183065.1. Taxonomy (NCBI): domain Eukaryota; kingdom Metazoa; phylum Arthropoda; class Insecta; order Blattodea; family Blattidae; genus Periplaneta; species Periplaneta americana. The sequence goes on along the minus strand of NC_091128.1, from coordinate 6,996,120 downwards.
TTGAAAATGACACAATCATGGCAATCGCCTTTCATTTTTTCTCCCAGTACTTACACCAATAACAGAACTTGCCAAATTGCAGCTTTACTTGTTGAAAATCGGACATGTTTTTTTTTTTTTTTTTCATTTCTGTTTTTCTGGATGATATAAGAAATTTTAGACTCCGCCTATTTTAAAATCCGGGCGAATCAGATCCAGAAATACAAATTATAATACCTTTCTAATTATATTTTTTGCAGCCAATCACAAGCAACTTACAACACATTCTGTGCAGTATTGATTCATCGCTTGCCTGTTACTTGTTTAAAATCCTTCTTATGTGGTAGTTGTCCATGTCTCTGTTACATAGTGTCCATTATACATCTTTGAAAAGAAAGGAACATGATGATACGCTTCATTTAGGCAGTGCTAATAATTCAGAAGCTGTGTGTGAAGATGTTAATATCAGTGATTCTAGTGCCGTGAAAGAAATATCTAGTCCTAGTGGTAGCTGTTCAAAGAAAAAAATACTTTCGTAAATATAACAAGAGTTATTTGGAACTTGGACTTACTTGGCGTGGCAATGAGAGTGAAACAAAACCTCGGTACGTTGTTTGTTATGAAGTGCTTTCAAACGAGTGTATGGAACTCTCAAAATTGAAACGGCACTTAGAGACGAAACACAGAAGTGTAAAAAGTAAACCTGTCGGATTACAGTATTAATGTGAGTACTAATATTTACTTAATTTTTTAATTAACAGTTAAATATTATCCAAACTCTAATCGACTTGTATTATTAAAAAAAACTAAAATGAATTTTCTTCTATTAACATTAAGTTAATTAATTAATACTCATATAAAATTAATTGAAATAAATTAATTCTAATTAATTAATTACGTTTTAAAATATAAGTAAACTGGCATTAAAATATGCTACAAAAATGATAAATTTGCTTTCGAAGAGAATAAGAATAAGGTGGTCCGCAGAAATGTTCTGACTTAAAAAAGTGGTCCCCACTTTAAAAAGTTTGAGAAACGCTTGTATAAGCGAATTGTGACACTTTAAATATCTGTCCAATTTCTCTAAATGACACCCTGCTACTGAAGCGATACCTTCTGGTAAATACCCGGCTAAGAAGATGGTTTTAATTTCAAATCTACAACTTGTTCAATGCATAAAAAATTGAACAACGTTACAATTAAAAATGATGTATGTAATAAAGAATAACTATGAACTTTTTGTAAGTCATTTAAACATCTCCCATTAATGTATTTAGATCCACCAGTGCATTATCATCATTAGTAGCAATTACGTTTCTCGAATCTGTGGTTAAACTTCGCTGAAGTTTCAAATTTAACATTAATTATTTCTCTAAATATTCTTCTACGTCGATTATGTTGATAAATATTAAGTTCATCAACACCAGAAGAAGAATACATGCTTTTTTTCTTTTAACAAAACACACTTCAGACAATTTTAGGATCTAAAATAATGCGGTATAACCTCCAAGAGTAGGATAAGAATTTGTTACAAAATTTGTAAATTTGTAACAAACCATTTGTAAAATTGTAAACAAATCACAATTATCATGGCCTTGAACCTGTTACTTTCTACTTCACTTACAAATTTACAAGAATGTCTTTGTGAAACAAAACTTTGTGAATTTGTAGATCTGTAACTTTTCTTGCATGTAATTTGTAATTTATACAATCGTGAAATAGGCGCAAGGTCATCGACCGCAATGAATGACGTAACATTGGAATCTGCATTGTGAGCGATGTAGATAAGAAAAAGAAACCGGTTGGTGGGAAATTACAAATGTCCAATCGCCTGCCTTTGTCTGATGTAATGACACAGAACTCGCAGATAACACAAATACACTCTCATTAGTTCACAGCAGTTCAGTAGTTATACAGGTACAGTTATCGGAACTGTTAAGTTGTGTTTTTCAAGATGCCTTATAAATTTTCGACTAAAGGATATGTCGATATTGTGTATATGTATGGTTTGTGCGATGGAAGTTCCTTGCGTGCCGTCGCTGAATATGAACGACGCTTTCCGAACAGAAGGGTACCATATCGAAGGGTACTTCCTGTATATGGGGTTGGATGAAAGACTAGATATAGCAAAGGAATGGGGAAACAGGAGAAGCGCTAATCGACCGTATTTTGGATGCGGCATAATGAACAGCCACGTGCATCTCTCCCGAGCGACGAGCGCGATTCACGCCCGAGCGCAACAGTGCATTGAAGCAGAAGGAGGTACCTTTGAAAATGTGCGAAAAAATCGACCACTACGTCTAGAAATTTGTCCGTTATCTGTGTCTAAATGAGAGTTAGTACAATGGAATCTCAGAATTTTTCGTGAAATCAAACAGCCGTATCTCCGTAACCGTTCGAAAACGGACCTATATTCATATGAACATTTTGACTCAGAATGACTTCAGAATTCACATCATAAATGTTTTACCTTTCCTCGTGAATCACACTCTATATCTGAAAATACATTACCTATCAAAACTTCGTATGTAATTGATTATTTTTTAAAGCAAAAATTAATTATAAAAATCATGTATTGCTATTTGTGGTTTGTTTAAAAACCATTTTGCAAGGACACTTTAAATTTTTAAGTTATTAGGAGCATTAACTGGTTTTTGGTATCTTTCCGAACTTCCAAAAACGTCTCGTGTAAATTTTCAAATTTGCACATATCAGTTTATGGCTCCCCACCACAGGTAGTACATGACCTATTGTATCCCCTTCGAGAAGATTCGACGTAATTGGTTGAACCATTAGATGTGCTATTCCTGAATGTAGGGCATTAGAGGATTTATTTTAATTATTGTAACACATCCTCATTCCTTTAACGGCCCATTTCTTTATACCCTGCCATTCTTCTCATCCTTCCTTCATTCTTCCTTTTGTTCACGTTTCACATTCGTAACTTAATACAAGTCTTGATAATGTTTTATAAAGTGATAATATAGTATATATTCGCACCTAGAATGGCTTCAATACTTTATTAAATTCCCATAGTACTGTATGATTTGAGGCTTTCCCGGCGTTTGATGTAGAATAACTCTTCTCGGGTTCTCAGCCAGGTGAGTTGGAGATTTGTTTCCAAGCTTTCGACGGCTAACTCTGCCATCTTCTTCATTCCCTGAAGAAGATGGCAGAGCTAGCCGTCGAAAGCTTGGAATCAAATCTCTAACTCACCTGGCTGAGAACCCGAGGAGAGTTATTCCCATAGTACTGTTCTACTTGACAATTTTATCTCGCATATCAAGTTCTTCGACAAATGAAAGCTTGAAAACTAAATATGTAAAGCTGTTAACTTTTTCCAACAATTTATTATTTCAACATATTTTGCTCCGTACAGAATATTTTCCACAAAAAACGAGAACTTTAGATGAAAGTTAAAACTGAACGTTGCAGATTATTCCCTGAAGAAGTTGTAAGAGTCAAACAACATACAATCTAGTTGTACCATTATTTTGAATTATAGCTATACTTCCATTAGGTGAATTTCTCTTTAACAAATTCCATCCCCACCCTTCCGTAGTATAACCTTATTTTACAAACGAGGCTCTGGAGACAGAATCATGGCGATAGAGAAAATATGCTGTAAGTACCTGATATGCCTCTCTACACGCTTGGTAGCAGCCCTGCTAGACTAGATCCCTATTGGCTGGCAACCAACCGGAAGGAATTCTATTGCTATCACATCTCATAAGGAAGATATAAGCTGGTGAATATAGTTTTAGATAAAATAGTAGAGCAGGTTTAGCAAATTTAAGATGGGGGGCATGGAAGGGTAATAAAATTGTCAACGAAGAAGGAGAGCGACTTTGTCCACTGTGCAAAGAAAGGGACTCCTATAAACAAATTTTATTACAGTGTCAAATTGGAACATGTACGAAGAAAATATCTACCACCCTCGATGCTAAATCACAACAGGAGTTCGCTTGCATGTCTCGGCCTCATGGGGAATAGAGAATACGTACTAAAGACTGAATGGTTCCTCTTGAAGGCGAGACAGATTAGAACTTCAGCTGTTGAAGTTTGCGACACGAACTGACGAAGGGATAACGGTATTTACCCAATTATACACTTTATGTCTATTTTAGGTTAGGATATATTATATAATGTGATTTGTTGTGTCATTTTCATTTTAATAAGTGTGTTTTTTAGAGAGTGGTTGGATATAATCATAGGTGAGGGGAGTGAAACCTACAAAGTAGAACTTGTTTTAGGTACAAAGCACGTACGGTCAGAAGACCCGTGCATTGGATTTTAGAGAAAATTAGGATAATATAAAATCGGTATGTATAATATTACTCAATAAATCCATCTACTTATCTATAAGCTGGCGAATATAGTTTTAGATGTTAGGGTTTTCAGAGGTCCTAAAATTGATTCAGATCTTCACTTGTTAGTCTGTTGTTTATGTTTAAAACCCACATCGCTTAAAAAAAGAAATCTACCCTAAAAAATAATGCCGTCATTGATTCAAAGTGAGTCTGTTCAGGAATTCCTGAAGAATTTCGTTACATCAGAGACGACTAGATCATATAATAGAGTAAGCTTCAGTTCTATAAAATCCTGAGAAATGAAGGATGCTTCAAACAATTCTAAAGCAGAGAGAGCTAAGGGAATTACTGGAATGAACAGACAGAGGAACAGAAAGAAGGGACTAAAAATTTGGGATGAAAATGTGGCAAAAGTTATCATTGACAAAAATGAGTCATATTCGAAATTCCTTACCACAGACGTACATATAAAGATAAAACTGAATAGCTCATAAATATAAGCAACAGCCTAAAAATAAGTACTCAGAAAGTCTAGACTACCATTGTTATAACTAGGTATTTTAAATTATTCTAAATATTATTATTACGTATCTATTTTCAATAATTATAGACCTGGTTGAGTACAAGAAAAGACCTCAAAGTCTCAGATATCTCAGGTAAAATAAAATAATTTTTTTATTATTATCACTGATTAATATTATTGAACGAATAATAAGTGTTTTACTGTGTTAATAACATAGAATTACCCGTCTGACTAGTTTCTACGTCATTGTCCGAAGCTCAGTCTATTATCATCATTATTATTATTAATATTATAATTATTATCATTAACATTATTATTATTATCATTAACGTGATCATTATCATTATTATCATTAACATGTTCATTAATATTAATATTATTATTATTATTATTATTATTATTATTATTATTATTATTATTATTATTATTATTATTATTATTATTAGAGTCTGTGTACTTAACTTCGTAGCAGAAGAAAAGCACAGGAAATTAGTCCTGAAACCGTAATATTTTACGAGTATATTAATAGTTTACATCCAAATAACATGAAGTAAGATTATATGAATATTCGAACATAAATTTTAGGATAAATATTTTCTTTAGGTAACTTTCCTTAATAGTACATTATGCAACGAGCCTATAATGATAGTAATTAAGAATCGAGTATGGATATTTATGAAACTCGCTTGCGCTCGTTTCATAATTTTCATACGAGCTTCTTAATTACCATTATAGACGAGTTTCATACGACGTTTTATGCTCGACCATATTTCTAACTTGAAATTACCGGTATTGAGATGTATACATTTTATTTGTATCTGACAAGATCGGAAGTGACCTTGTTCTAGGTTGTGAATTGTGAGATGTGCGCAGACGCGAAAGTATTGATTTTTTCCGAGCAATAATAATGTCATTGACCTTGACGTAGTCCCGTTAAAGTTGATAATATTATAATATTATAACCTTGATTATTGAATTCGACATTGAAAAACGAGATGACAAATTGAATTTATTTGAATATTATTTACAATTAAAGCTAATTATTATAGTAACAGAACATAACCTTCTGCGACAGTAATGGATTTCCAGCCTCCGTGACTTTTCGCTAATTCTCTTTCGATTGCATATCCGAGAATAATCGATACTTGTGGTTTTATAACGGTACAAAGCTGACTTGTCATTGGTTGAACACATGTAAGCTGAGTTATCATTGGCTGGAGACCTGTACTTTAATGAGTAGGTGTACTTTAATGACGTGCATTAAAGGACTGCTACCAGTTGTATAATTAGTACATTTCGCCATGGTCGAGCATAAATAATATTGAAACATCACGAAAGAATTTAATTCGATCATTCATCCCTTGACCATGGTCTCTAAAAGCAACGCTGTAGTTTTCCTTATTCGTTATTTTTTCTATAATATGATAGTAATTTTGCTCATTTGATGCAGTTCAAAAATTCATTCGTTAATTCTGTATGATACCGGTTTCATTAAAATTGTTTAAAATTAGTTTTAATAAATTTTTATTAATAAATTTTTTTCTGGTTTAGATGGAACTTTCTCATCCTCTATCACAAGTTTCAACTGATTGCAGTAGCAGGGTTATGAGCATGTAAACTTAAACTAGTTACATTGGTCATTTAGAAAGTTTTATTTATTTATTTATTTATTTATTCACTTATTTAAGTATGCATGTATTTATTTATTCATTTATTTATTTATTTATTTGTTTGTATATTTATTTATTTTGCTAATAATTGTAACATAAAATATAATATATACAGAAAACTTTAGCTCGCCCCTGAAAGAGTAGAACTTGTGCTCAGGGGCGGATTCCTGAACTGAAATTAAGACGTATATAATAAAATTTGTCTTATTTCTACTATGCAATTAGAATATATAAATTTAAATTTACAATTTTTAAATTTTTATAAAAGCCATTCCTAACTTTTTAAATTTAATACTAGAACTATTAGAATTGACAAGATTAAGATATTTAAATATAAATTTGTTATATATTCTTGGGCCTAAATTACTACTATGATTAAATACTGTAGCAGTGTTGCATTTTGGTTCAAACAATTTATACCTTTTGTTTCATAACTATGAGAATATGATTTAGCTTAAAAAACAAAACCCATCACCACAGTCAGAAGTGTGTCACAAGTTCCCCTTTGTTATCTACTCTTTTTCAATCTATGTATTGATCATATTTTGAACGAACTTAGTGAACAGGCATGACTACTCAGAATGGATTTAACTTAAGTCCATCTGAAGATCAATTTAACTGTAATGGGCTTCACAGATGATATTGTTATCATTGGTAAAGACAAAAAACCTGCTTTAGCACTCTTCAATCATGCAGTTCAACAATTCCATGAAATTGGACTAGATATTAACATTAACAAGTGTAAAGGCATGTGTATTAAAAAGGGTCAGCTGTTTGAAGAAAATTTCAACATCTCGTCTGGAAATGAAATAGCTGGTTTGCAAAAAGGTGACTTCATTCGCTATCTAGGAGTCAATTTTTATGACGAGATTAATTTTGATCATCTTTCAACATTGACTAAATTAAGAACAAACGTAGAATTGCTTATTTCTTCACCACACTTATAAGCGGATCAAAAATACATCATTAACACCTCAATCTGTCCTAGACTACAGTAATATATATTATTTCAGACAGAGCTTCCAAAAAAAGTTTGTAATAAATTCATTCTGGATGCAAATATTATGATAAGGCGTGTGCTGAAAGAAATATTGCAACTGCCTAACGACCTTCCTATATATATGTTGCATACACACACAAAATTCAAGGGATTAGATTTATTTTGTTCGGCATGGGAATTATACTTACAACATATAAATGCATGTAAGATATTGCTTAAATCAAATAATTCCTTCCTACATGCTACAAGGCAATTAACCCAAGAAATTACATCCAGTCTCACAGCACTCAATATCCCCGAATCACAAAATATTTTAGACAAATACGGCACTGTAGATACGCAAAGGTACGGCAAGTACAAAGATAAAAAGCGTTTGAGAACTGGAGCCAGAAAAAACATAAAGGCACAGGCGTGCTCTGATATCAACAATATACCTCGGCCAATAAGTGGATCCGGAATCACAAGGGTCTTTCCTGTAGTGAGTGGAGGGAAGCAATCAAGATGAATGCGAACGTATCAGCTGTGCGTAGTGTACCTGGCAGGTCTTCGGGCAGTAATCTCTGTCGACGTTGCGACAGGGAGGTTGAAACTCTTGCCCATGTCCTGAGGGACCTATCCACACGGTGAACTTCTACGAAATACGCGGCATCATACAGTAAGATCTATAATAGCAACTGCCTTAAGGAACAAAGGCTATTCAGTATATGAAGAAGTACACGGCATATCCAGTGAGGGCAGTAATCGAAGAATCGACATAATTACATTTAAACCCCCTCTCTTCAAGGTTACATCATAAACCCTACTGTGAGATTCCAATCGCATGAACACCAGCCAGAAAAACTACACGAGGAAAAAATGAATATATATACACCTTTCATCAGTTTTTATAAATACCAATGCCATCTGTAATCAATCGTCATTACGGAACTAATGACAGGAGCCCGTAGAACCATATCTCGATTCCAAGTCGACTTCTGTAAACATTTTGGTCTGTATAAAGATATTTTAAAAGATCTAAAGATTGCAAAACTCAAAGGATCAATTGCAATTTTCATGCATCATACATATGGACCAGGACTTTAATTCGCATCTCCTCGACGTTATTTCGTTTTATTAGCATGTGTTTCATTGTTATTTTTCACTCTAACAACAATATATCACTAAGCCTCAAGACATTTGCTGTATTTATTGTATCATGGTACTCTTTGTCAATGGCAACCTGTAGTGGTTACAGGATAAAATGATTAAATAAAATATTTGACCTTGGCGGGGTTAGTTTCTTCGAAGTATTATGAAATCTATGATATTGTTATTTATCCCATATGTGAAGTAGTAGTTCATTACAGTTTATGAAATGGATAGAAAGAACCAAATACAATTAAAAAATATTCATGCCGTTTTCTTTTATGAAACAAATATGTTTATCGTTAAACTGTACCTCTTGTTACAATGGTTATGGCTTTAAATTTATTTTTATTAAAATATATCTCCAAAGAGGTTATGAAATAATATTTTGTCCCTTGAAATCTTTAGTAAAACGCTAATGAGTGAATAAATTGTGTGCAGTTTACTTATGTACACCGTCCAGTTCCAAAACAGCTTTAAGCAAGAGAACAAACATAATAATTGCTTATCAAATGTGGAAATGTCTTAGAGAAAAAACGACGCAGGTGAATTCGAAATGCCCCTCTCTACATGTACACAATTTCCACTCTAAAAGTACGGTCACACGTCGCTACTTTTGCAGCGCTGCAGTACAAAAAACTGCGCAACTATTATACTGCGATGTGTGAACAACGGTGCAATCCGAAAAGTAGCGGCTGCCGAACCTGCTGTCCGCTACATATCCATGCTGCGCGCAACTTAAAAGTAGCGACGTGTGAACAGGGTTCTCAGGGTTGCAGTCGCAGCATTTTTGATTTCTGTTTTGTTGAAACTTTTGCTGCGGTTGCAACCAGTGTTACCACCCAAATGTGCGAATGATACTTTTATTGTAGGGATATATTTTAATGTTAAATGTGATGAAAATAAATTATTTGTAACAGCTATTAAATACACAACACAGTCTGAACATAATTGCTGACGATATAATTCATTTTTTAAATTTTCCGTAGCGTAGTTCCAAACAGGATGGTTGCCAACATTGATTACGTGAATATACTGTTGGTTATCATTTAAGTAAATAGGCGTTTTTAAAAGCTTTACAGTAAAAATAATGTCCATTTTGAATACTAGATACGACAGAAAAACAAATAATAGAAAAGGAATCTTTCGCATGAGTTTCTTAACAATGCGAACATAACCACAAAATGTATATTGAGAAGTTAACCCGGAGATGGAAACCTGCAGCATGACTGCGGCTACAAAAGTAGCGCCTTGTGTGTGAACAGACTCGCAACCTCCAGTTGCTACTTTTGCAGCACTCGGGTTGCGCAGCACGAAAAGTAGCGTGCAGCGCGCTACTTTTGGCTTACGTGTGAACACGACACGCAACTTTTGCAGCTGCAGTACAAAAGTTGCGCTGCAAAAGTAGCGATGTGTGACCGTGCCTTAATTCATGTAAGGGTTACTCACCCACTGCCTATACCCTGATGTCTCAGAGCTGTCCTCATGCTCGTCTAAGTTACCGTTGTCCTGCGAACGAAATGAGGAAGAAGAATATCAGGCATTGTACAAAATTGTGAAATCATTTTCAGGCCTAAAGAATTTTCCAGAACGAAAGATGCGTACACATTTTAGTAGGGTGGAATGTAGACTTCAGTGTTCTCAGAAAACGCCCAATGTCCAGAAATAGATTTATTTGAAAAGTACTATGGCTTTCAATCAATCTCATAGAGTTATCTTGCCTAACATCTTAAGAACAAGAATACTATGCTTAATAGTAAATAAAAAGAACCGTCAGTCTCAGCAACAAAAAGTATCATAGAAAATTAAATTATCAAACCGCAAGAAATCTGATAATATGACTATCATAGACATTAATCATGTACCTAAAGCATAAAAGGTTTTCATATTTTAGTGTTAAATACAGAAATGATGAAATTTAGTAATGTTGGGTGTTTAAATTTTCTTTTTCTTTTATTACTATTTCTCAATTATGTTTTGTCTAAGTTTTACAACTTATCTGCAAGTACATCTATTCATATACAAATTAAAAATTAAGTAATTAATTTCCCTATATACCTAAGCAAGAAAAACTACAATAAATATTAACAATATTTAACAAGGCAGCAAAGGAATATATTGTATGAAAAGAGAGTGAAACAGGAAGATGTGGCAAAAGTTATCTCTGACAAAATAAGTCATAGGCTATTTGAAATTTCTGTCCACAGATATATAAAGATAATATTTTATAATATTAAATGGAGCAACAGTCTGAAAGGAAGTAAGAACAAAGGAAAGACTATTACTAGTATTATTACTATTATTGTTATGATTAAATTATTATTATTATTAATACTATTATTAACATTATTATTATGTATTTTAATTGCAGTCCTGGTTGAGTGAAACAAAAGGATTCACAGAATAAAAAAATTAGGTAAAAGAGAATAAAAAATAGTATCATTATCTTTATCAATGTGAGCATTATCATTAATATTATTACCACTATTATTATTATAATAATAATTATTATTATTATTAATTTTGTTATTATTATTATTATTATTACTTACTTACAAATGGCTTTTAAGGAACCCGCAGGTACAATGCCGCCCTCACATAAGCCCGCCATCGGTCCCTATCCTGTACATGTACAAAATTAATCCATTCTCTATCATTATGTCCCACCTCCCTCAAATCTATTTTAATATTATCCTCCCATATACGTCTCGGCCCCCCCAAAGGTCTTTTTCTCTCAGTCTCCCAACTAACACTCCCAACTAACACTCTGGATTCGTCCATACGAGTTACATGCCCTGCCCATCTCAAACATCTGGATTTAATGTTCCTAATTATGTCAGGTGAAGAATATAATGTCACAAGTTCTGCATTGTGTAATTTTCTCCACTCTCCTGTAACAACATCCCTCTTAGCCCAAAATATTTTCCAAAGAAACTTATTCTTAAACACCCTTACTCTCTGTTCCTCTATCAAAGTGAGAGTCCAAGTTTCACAACCATACAGACAAACCGGTAATATCACCGTTTTGTAAATTCTAAATTTCAGGATTTTTGATAGCAGACTAGATGACAAAAGCTTCTCAAACAAATAATAAACGCATTTCCGATATTTATTCTGATTTTAATTTCCTCCCGAATGCCATTTATATTTTTATTACTGTTGCTCCAAGATATTTCAATTTTTCTAGCTCTTCGAAGGATAAATCTCCAATTTTTATATTTGCATTTCGTACAATATTCTCGTCACGAGACATAAACATATGGTTTGTCTTTTTGGGGTTTACTTCTGAAAATATCGCTTTCTTTGTTTCAAGTAAAATTTCCGTGTTTTTCTAATCCTTTCTCGATTTTCTCCTAAGATATTCACGTCCTCTGCATAGACAAGAAACCGATGTAACACTTTTAATTCCAAACCCTGTCTGTTATCCTGAACATTTCTAATGTCATAATCTAGAGCGAAGTTAAAAAGTAAAGGTGAGAGTGCATCTCCTTGCTTTAGCCTGCTATGAATTAGGAAATCATGAGACAGATGCTGGCCTATACGGACTCTGCTGTAAGTTTCACTGACACACATTTTAATTAATCGAACTAGTTTCTTGAGAATACCAAATTCAATAAGAATATTATATAAATCGTCTCTCATAACCGAATCATATGCCTTTTTGAAATCTATGAATAACTGATGTACTGTACCCTTATACTCACATGTTTTCTCCAATATCTGTCGAATACAAAGTCTTATTAATAGTCGATCTATTACGCCTAATATAGCACTAATGATGTCCAATAATTTCATCTACATATTGAGTTAATCTTCCCAAAAGAATATTGGACAAAATTTTGAACGACGTCAACAAAGTTATTCCTTAAAGACACTACAGTTAGTCTTGTAGCCCTTTTTAAAAATAGGTACAATTATAGACCCCTTTCATTGATCTGGTATAATTACCTTTTCCCATATAGCAAGTACAAGCTTATAAATTTCGCTAGGCAATGCGCTTCCGCCGTCTTGTATTGATTCTTTTGGAATTTGATCGATAACTGGAGACTTGTATTTTTTTCAGATTTTCTATCTCAATTTCGACTTCAGAAAATGTTGGTTCGGATATAAATGGCTCAGCAGTTTCTATCTGAAATTCGTATCGATCATTTCTATTTGACCTATGTACATTTGAATAAGGAATATGCAAAAGGGACCAAGCCCGAAAACGTAAATTTTAAGAACACAACATAAAACCTTTTTGTATGGATCTGGATTTATAACAGTCCAAACATGTTGATACACAATTTAATGTGTACATTCTATAAAAAGTGGTTCCTTTTAATGCCGAAATCCAGAAAGAATGTATGGAGAGCCAGAAACGGGTATAAACTCAATTTGCAAAGAAATATGGACTTGATCGCTTTTGCAAATTCCTGATTCATTTAGTAATTGCCAAAAATAGTTTTTCTATCTGTTCAGAATTGAATGAGAAGAGTCTGCAAGTAAGTCACCATTCCAATCCTTACCACATTTATCCTTGCCTGATATCCGTTCTTAAATCTCTTTATACCCTCATATAAATCTCGAATGTTCGTATTGTTACTATTTGTTTCTATCTCATTCAGTTTTTCTTTCAAGTAAACTCTCTTTTTATTCCCGTTTATCACTGAAATAATTGTCTCTATCCTCCTCAACTAGATCCTGTAAGAATTGCTTGTTTCTTTCTTTCTACTACCGTGCAACAATCATCAAACCACGATTTAATTTTCTTAGTTTCATAAAAACCTATTCTCTGCTCAGCTGCAGTTTTGATACTATCTCTGATATTTTCCCACATACTATTAACATCTAACTCTTCAACTTCATCAGAGCTTTCTTAAGTGGAAAACCTATTTGAAATTTCGACCTCGATAATGTTGCTTAGTTTCTTTGCCCTTTTATTTCAGGATATTGAATCTACTAATATTAACTTGTTGCTCTACCCGCTTGGCTATTATTATTATTATTATTATTATTATTATTATTATTATTATCATCATCATCATCATCATCACAGGAAATAAATTACTCCTATAATCAATATATTTTAGATTGATAATCTATATCCAAAAAATATTTAACAAGATTTTATTAGTATTCGAACATAAATGCAAGGATATTATCTTTCGGTATGTTTTCCTTAAATAACAGTGAAACATCACGAAGGCATTTAATTCGATCATTCACACTTTGACAGTATTGTCTAAAAGTAACACCCTAGTTTTCCTTATTTATTATTTTTTCTATATGAAAGTAATTTTGCTGAACGCAGTTCAGTAATTCATTCTTTAATTCTGTATAGTACTGAATTTGTATTTATTTATTTTTTTTTTTAAGAAAGGAACAAAATGTTTCTACTGCAGTCAGATGAGATCTCTTCAACTTTCTTGCGTGGCATACACCGATTTGTTTAGATGGAACTCCTTCATCCCTTATCACAAGCTTCAACTGATTGCAGTAGCAGGATTTTGAGCATGTAATCTTAAACTACTTATATTGATCACTTACAACTGATATGTTTCAGCTTAAAACTGTACATTTGGCCTTGGCGGAGTACTTCCTTCGAAGTATTATGAATCCGTAATATTTTTCTTGATAGCATATGTGAAGTAGTAGTTCATTACAGTTTACGAAATAGGAAGAACCACAAAGAACTAAAAAAATATTGATAGTTTTTTTTATCACAAAGGAAATTTCTTCATCGTAAAATTATATCTCTTGATAAATGATTTTGGCTTCAAAATTAACTTCATTAATATATCTCCAAAAGCATTATCAAATAATACTTTCTCTCTTGAAATCTTTAGTAAAATATTAGTAAGTGATTAAGTTGTGTGAACTTAACTTATGTACACCGTCCAGTTTGATAACAGCACTAAGCTAGGGAACGAATATAATAAATGCTTATCAAATGTGGGAATCTATTAGAGAAAAACGATTCAGGTGAATTTCAAATCCCCCTCCCTACATGTACGCAACTTCCATACTACTTCAAATACATAGAAGAGTTACTCACCTTGTCATGTCTCGAGGCAAAGGATTCTGTTGTTGGATCTTGCTTTGTATCGGAAGTATCCTGCAAAACGAAATTAAAAGAAGACTAGTAGGCATTTTACAAAATCGTGGAATCTTCTTCAGGCCTAAAAAAATTTTCTAACACTTCGTAGTAAGTTTAAATGTAAACATCAGTGTTCTCAAAAAATCCCCAATGACCAGAAAAAGTTTTACTTGAAAAATGTTGGGGTCTTCAATCAATCCCACGGTATTCCTTTTCCCATCATCTTATGAATAAGAAGAGTATGCAACTTCAGTCTCAGCAACGACAAATTGAGGAAAGCATTTGAAAGAAAATTAAATTATCAGATCGTAATAAATCTGATATTATGACTACCATAGACCCCAATCACATCCGTAAGACATATAAAGACTTTTATATTTCAGTGTTCAATACATATAAGAACCTTCAAATTGAGTAACGTAAAGTGCTTAAAATTTTATTTATTACTATTGATATTTCTCAATTACATTTTGCCTAAAATTTATAACTTACAGTATATCTAAGAACTTCTACTCAAATAAAATTAAAGAATTAAGAAACTAAATTCTCTATATTCCTGTTACTAACACGATCCGCAATAAATATTAATAATTATAATGAAGACAGCCAAGGATTATACTATAATGAGAAGACAGCAAAACACAACGGGAGGATTGAGAATTTGTATGAAGATGTGGCAAAAGTGATTTCTGACGAAACAGTGCCATATTTGAAATTTCTTTCCCCAGATGAATTTGAATAATTCATAAAAAAACCAGCACCAGACAAAAGAGAACTAAGAAGAAAATGCAGATTATTTCTATTATTGTTATTACAAATATCATAATTATTATTTTAAGTACTATTATTATTATTATTATTATTATTATTATTATTATTCCAATTCACTGCGGGCTAAAGCAGGGAGATGCACTAACACCTTTACTTTTTAACTTCGCTTTAGAATATGCCATTAGGAAAGTTCAGGATAACAGGCAGGGTTTGGAATTGAACCGGTTACATCAGCTTCTTGTCTATGCGGATGACGTGAATATGTTAGGAGAAAATACACAAACGATTAGTGAAAACACGGAAATTCTACTTGAAGCAAGTAAAGAGATAGGGCTGGAAGTAAATCCCGAAAAAACTAAGTATATGATTATGTCTCGTGATCAATATATTGTACGAAATTGAACTATAAAACTTGGAGATTTATCCTTCGAATGGGTGGAAAAATTCAAATATCTTGGAGCAACAGTAACAAATATAAATGACACTCGGGAGGAAATTAAACGCAGAATAAATATGGGAAATGCGTGTTATTATTCGGTTGAGAAGCTTTTATCATCTAGTTTCCTATCACAAAATCTGAAAGTTAGAATTTATAAAACAGTTATATTACCAGTTGTTCTGTATGGCTGTGAAACTTGGACTCTCACTTTGAGAGAGGAACATAGGTTAAGGGTGTTTGAGAATAAGGTGCTTAGGAAAATATTTGGGGCTAAGTGGGATGAAGTTACAGGAGAATGGAGAAAGTTACACAACGCATAACTGCACGCATTGTATTCTTCACCTGAGATAATTAGGAACATTAAATCCAGACGTTTGAGATGGGCAGGGCATGTAGCACGTATGGGCGAATCCAGAAATGCATATAGAGTGTTAGTTGGGAGACCGGAGGGAAAAAGACCTTTGGGCAGGCCGAGACGTAGATGGGAGGATAATATTAAAATGGATTTGAGGGAGGTGGGACATGATGATAGAGACTGGATTAATCTTGCACAGGATAGGGTCCGATGTCGGGCTTAAGTGAGGGCGGCAATGAACCTTTGGGTTCCTTAAAAGCCATTTGTAAGTAAGCATTATTATTATATTGGGAGTAAAAGGGCACAGTACATCAGTTATTCGTAGACTTAAGAAATTCATGTGACTCTGTTAAGAGAGACGTTTTACTTAATACTCTTATTCAATTTATTATTTCCAAGAAACTAGTTCCATTAATTAAAATATGCCTGAGTGAATTTTACAGCAGAGTCCTTTTAGGCCAGTTTGTGTCTTACGCTTTTCAAATTCATTGGGTGTAAATCAACGAGATGCAATATCACCTTTACTTTTTAACTTCGTTGTAGATATGCCATTATGGAAGTCCAATAAAACTGGGTGGGCTTGGAATTGAACGAGTTACATCGGTTCCTTCTTTATGCGGATGACATGAATGTGTTAGGAGAAAACTCATAAACGATGAGGCACAACACGGGAAATTTAGTTGAAGCAAGTAAGGAGATAGGTTTGGAAGTAAATAACCCCCCCAAAGTAGTTGATTATGTCTCGTGTCTAGAACATGGTACGAAATTAAAATATAAAAATTAAAAATTTATCCTTTGAAATGTGGGATAACTGAAATACCGTGGAGGAAGAGTAACAAAATATAACTGACACTTGAGAGGAAATTAAACGCAGAATAATATGGGAAATGTTTGTTATTATTCGGTTGTTCTGTATGGTTGTGAAACTGGGACTCTCACTTTGAGAGAGGTATAGAGGTTAGGATATTCGAGAATAAAGTGCATAGGAAAATATTTGGGTCTAAGAGGAATGAAGTTACAGGAGAATGCAGAAGTTACACAACGCAAAATTTCACGCATTGTATTCTTCACATTAAATGAATTTCTTTGAGATGGGAAGTGCATGTAGCACGTACAGGTGAATCTAGAAATGCATACAGAGTGTTAGTTGGCTTGAGGGGAAAATACCGTTGGGGAAACCAAAGTGTACTTGGGAGGATAATATTAAAATGTGGTCCTGCATACGAATGGGCCCTCAATTAATTTTCTGTTTTTGTTTCTTTCTACGTCAGAATTGAAAATCTAACATTTAAAACAAAAGTTTGTTGTCGATAGAAATAATTTCAACATTTTACAACGATTTCAAGTTAATATTATGAATTGCTCTTCTCTGGCTTTAAAGTTACGGTAAGTAACATTGAACGTAAAAATAATCATCATTCTAAAATCCAGAAATAACATTTTCAAGCAAGTCAAGATTTTATTTATCCTGTAAAATTATGAGTTCGGAATTGGCATCCCTAAGCGTGGCAAAAATTATGTTTATTTAACGACGCTCGTAACTGCAGAGGTTATATGAGCGTCACCAGTGTGCCGGAATTTTATTCCGCAGGAGTTCTTTTACATGCCAGTACATCTACTGACATGAGCCTGTCGCATTTAAGCACACTTAAATGCATCTACCTGGGACGGGGTCAAACCGCAACCTCGAGCACAGAAGACCAGAGCTATATCGACTACGCTACCCTCCGCATGGTCACAAATACATTTGAGGGAGGTGAGATATGATGGTACAGTAGGGACTGGATTAATCTTGCTCAGAATGGAGACCGATGTTCTGCTTATGTGTGGGCGGCAATGAACCTCCGGGTTCCTTAAAAGCCATTTGTAAGTTAGTGTCATTATTATATTATTAATATTATTATTATTATTTTTATTATTATTATTATTATTATTATTATTATTATTATTATTATTATTATTATTATTATTATTATTATTATTATTGAGTTTGGTATTCCCAAGAAACTACTTCGATTAATTAAAATCTGTCTCAGCGAAACGTACAGCAGAGTTCGTATAGGTCAGTTTCTGTCAGATGAGTTTTCAATTCACTGTGGGCTAAAGCAAGGAGATCCACTATCACCTTTACTTTTTAACTTTGCTCTAGAGTATGCAATTAGGAAAGTCCAGGATAACAGAGAAGGTTTGGAATTGAACGGGTGACATCAGCTGCTTGTCTATGCGGATGACGTGAATATGTTAGGAGAAAATCCACAAACGATTAGGGAAAACACGGGAATTGTACTGGAAGCAAGTAAATAGATAGGTTTGGAAGTAAATCCCGAAAAGACAAAGCATATGATTATGTCTCGTGACCAGAATATTGTACGAAATGGAAATATAAAAATTGGAAATTTATCTTTTGAAGAGGTGGAGAAGTTCAAATATTTGGGAGCAACAGTAACAAATATAAATGATACTCGGGAGGAAATTAAACGCAGAATAAATATGGGAAATGCCTGTTATTATTCGGTTGAGAAACTTTTATCATCCAGTCTGCTGTCAAAAAATCTGAAAGTTAGAATTTATAAAACAGTTATATTACCAGTTGTTCTGTATGGCTGTGAAACTTGGACTCTCACTTTGAGAGAGGAACAGAGACTACGGGTGTTTGAGAATAAGATTCTTAGGAAAATATTTGGGGCTAAGAGGGATGAAGTTACAGGAGAATGGAGAAAGTTACACAACGCAGAACTGCACGCATTATATTCTTCACCTGACATAATTAGGAACATTAAATCCAGACGTTCGAGATGGGCAGGGCATGTAGCACGTATGGGCGAATCCAGAAAAGCATATAGTGTGTTAGTTGGGAGGCCGGAGGGAAAAATACCTTTAGGGAGGCTGAGACGTAGATGAGAAGATAATATTAAAATGGATTTGAGGGAGGTGGGATATGATGATAGAGAATGGATTAATTTTGCTCAGGATTGGAACCAATGGCGGGCTTATGCGAGGACGGCAATGAACCTCCGGGTTCCTTAAAAGCCAGTAAGTAAGTAAGTAAGTAATTAAATAAGTAAGTAAGTAAGTAAGTAGGTAAGTAAGTAAGTATTATTATTATTATTATTATTACCACTACGTATGTGTTTGTACTAATTATAGATCTAGATGAGTGGAAGAGGAGGTTTGTAACCTTTGAAGCACTGTTATCATAATATTGATGCCAAAATATGAAATATATTTAGTTTCCATATTATAAAAAAATGCACAAATTCAAATTAAATCCCTACTGTTCTCCCCATATCAACAAAACTTGGAAAACTACAGCGTGAATATCAATAGCTATATCTTTTACGATAATAGTATCTTCTGTATTTTTAACATTAGCATTACATCGATTTTATTTATTAGACCAGTTTTTTTTTTCTCCTGAAAAGTTATGTTTTTTTGGGCAGGGCATAGTTGCGCCCCACGGTCAGATAAAATGCAGCAGATAAAAAAGAGTCCCTGTTTTGTGGCATAGTTGCGCCCTGTTCCCATCAGGTAGAGAAAAGGGGATGACATAGTTGCGCCCCGATGAAATAGGTAGAGAAAAATACACTACGGAAACCCGAGCCTTGTAATCAACCAACCTTATTGATTTCTTATGAGATTTAATATTCATTATCGATACCGTTAAAATGAACACCATGAAGTTGGCAATATTTTGTTAACTATATTTATACTATTTATGAATAGATTATCGATAGCCTACCGTTAAAATGAACACCATGAAGTTGGCAGTACTTTATTAACTGTTTTTCTACTGTTTATGCAGTAATTATCAATAGCCTACCGTTAAAATGGACACCATGAAGTTGGTAGTACTTTATTAACTGACATATTGAAATGAATGACCTGTTGGAATATGGGGCCTAAGCAGTCTTGACATTTTGTTAGTGATTTTCACACCGTCTGTTGCGTATATAGAGGTTAATTTAAAATGAATGTTAAGTTTAGTGAAAAGGGTAAAGAGTTAATAATTCACAATGGTTCTAAGTTTCAATTTTCGAAACCCTATACCGTAGGGTTAAGATATCGATGTACAAACAAAAAATGCAGTTCATTTATTGTGTGTGATCGATAAAAAAGTGTTACCGGTATTTTAAATAGTAAAATTGATCATATGCTAGGGCTACATGATTTCAATGCAGCTATCACTGTAATATTTGTATGTAATTTGTTTATATTATGACAATAACTCTCGTGTGTACTATGTCCATTGGGGCGCAACTATGCCATGTCCATTCAGCTACCTGGTTTCTTCGGGGCGCAATTATGCCATGTCCATTCTGCTACCTGGTTTCTTCGGGGCGCAACTATGCCATGCCTAGGCCTCCCAATTGACAGCGGGGCGCAACTATGTCATATCGTTTTTTTATTTACACTACTTATCTATCTCATGTGCAATGTGTCAGCTCTTTCCAAATTATATACTTAATAGGGATATACAGTCTATGGCTCATTTCGAATCTCAGTTACGAATAAGAAGTATTCTTTCTTTTTTTTTCCAGGGCCGTATTCATAGACATTCTTAGCGCGGACTTCCGGTGGATGATCGGCGAACCAACGTTTTTCGTATTCATAAACCAGTGTTAGCGATATAATATAATATGAATTCCGTACAAGTAACCAGTCGATAGCCGGGGCTAGTTTAGCATTCTCGTAGCGCGGACTAGCGAAATGTCTATGAATAGCATCCTAGTCTTCATATTTATATGTGTAAAAACAATGGAGATATTTGATCTTTTCCACTGTCAAATGCTGCTTCATTAAACAAAACTTCAATTAATTCATGGTGTTAAGACAAAAAAGGAGAATATCGCCACAATATTCCATGTTATTTGAATAAAAGGGGCAGAAGAGGGCGCAAGTATGATGTCTAAATTCTAACAGTTACTGTCAATCAAAATATTTTAACCAAATGACACCTTCCTCAAGCTCAATTCTCTGTTCAATTGGCAGATGTTCCGTGAAGAATCACACACAATTACGGCCTCCTGAGTGCTAGTCATCAGTTTTGAGGTATGCAGATTCCCATCCAGACGAGGGTGACGGGCTTTAAAAGTATTAAAATTCCAAAGCATGGAAAGAAGGAAAGTTGAAAATTCTGAGTTGACATCTGTGTCATATAAAAGAACCCTGTTCTTAAAGAAGAGAGTTCTTAGCAAAATTTATGGGCCATTTCACGAAACTGGAGCTAGCATAATAGGGGCTCATATAATCTGTTATCATATCATTAAGTTCCTTAAAATTCACCTGACAAAGAAAGAGAACATCACAATGGAAGTCTTGTTTGCGAATAAAAGCAAATTTCGAAGAATTTTACATTGAAGAAACATTTACCATTCACTTCGCTTACAAAGAAAAACATATAATGAAAAATAATATTTTATGACATCGGTTTTTTAATATTTGGAATAATATTATACTAATAATTTCAAAAATATACACTTTCTTCAAATTATATTGTATTAATAAATAGTTTAATAATATAGTGTAAAGTGTTCCACGTACCGATTTACGTTTCCTACGTCTGGAACACAGGCGAAACCACGACAAAAACCGGTGCTGGAAACGTAAACAATTTACCATTATGAGTACAGGAAATCCTAGAAAGTAGATGTTCTTCGAATAGGTGCTTTAATCTTCAAAGATATCTGACCTATCATATTCTGTTAGTATAAGCGAAATTTCTAACCACGCCATAGGCTAAATAAAAACCAAAGATGTAACTATTTGACAAACTTTTAAATGGTTCCGTTAGTTCTCAATAGGAAACACTATTACTGGGATAGTTAAAGATGAGTTAGGTAAAATGCTGACGTAATTTAGGTATTAAGTATCTTCATAATTAACAATATCAGCGGTTTCTCGCTGAATCTAGTACTCTTTACAATCAATAGAGAGGAATGAAATTTTGAATTCTATAATGTTGGTGTTCACTTCAGATTGAGGTTCTGGCTGATACGCACATCCATTATCAGGCAGTACATCTCACTTGACGGTATGTGTTAAAGGAAGAACAATTGTTCGTATGCATCTGAAGTCAGATTAGTGTAGCCTAATATGTAGCTAATAGGATATGTATGCAAAGGATCTGGCCACTCTACACCATTATCCCTTGGCCTAGTTGCCTCATAAGTGGTGCCTTGTTGGTATCACTTGTGAGGTTGAAATCTGTCTTCGGACAGTTGACTAAACAACAACAATAAGAATGTGGGTACCTATAGTCGCGACGCTGTTATTTCCGGCGTGACTCCACCTCTTTTCTTACGTCTTAGGAAGTGAAGGCTCTATAAAGTCTAGGTAGGTAGTATCGTTCGCCATTTTTGTTGTTTCGTTCCCGAGCTACCATACGAGGAATCTATTTGCCACACCGTTAAACATTATCATGTCGTAGCTCCTATGATAATAAATCAAACACACTGTAATTCAGCAAATAATTGAGCGGAAAATAACGTCTTCGTGTGCTTTCTGCGAACGCCAACGAAAGAGCCAAAATGGCGGGCGATTATATTAAGTATTTATCGAGCCTTAAGAAATTAATAACGTCTTCATAAGCGAATGACAAGACGCACACGTTTAAATGTAGCCGACCTGCAACGCGATTGGCTGCCGGAAATTAGAGCGACGGGACTATATATTTATGCACTATTGGCGAAACTGACTGCTATCTTCGCCATCTATTCATAGAAGTAATAACTAAAGAAGCCTCATTTACACAAGAAAATTATCGATCAATAATTTTTAGTATGTGTCAGATATCTTTGAACACCAGTGTACCGAAGAAGATGTCGTAATACGTTTCTTTTGGCCAGAGAATATGGAGCAATCAGCAGGACGGTGGATTGAGACCATAACTTAATAATCAATGAATTCTAAAACTGAACTGGGCGAAGAAGAAATTTGCTAAGAATAACTGTATTAATTGAGATGTATAGTAAATTTGTTAAGAAATGTGTTTTTATGTGTTTACTACAAAATGTATTAAAGTTCGATTAATGAATTATCTTGATAAACATTGCTGATTGCTCCATTAAGTGATAATCAATTTGGTTTTCGGAAAAAATTCAGTACAGATAACGCAATATATCAAGTTACTAACAAATTTGTTAGAGAATTTGATCAAGGTAATGTATTGGTATTATCCTGGACATAAGAAAAGCATTTGATACAGTGAAACATGATATCTTAATTGAGAAATTAGACTTATTAGAAATCAAAGGTAATGCTTTAAACTTAATAAAATCGTATCTTAACGACAGAATTAAAATAACGAAAATTCACCATTATTCAAGTGAACCTTCAATTATTTATATAGGTGTTCCCCAAGGCACAGTTCTAGGCCCTATTCCATTTTTAATATATATTAATGACTCATTAAAAATTTACTTACAACAATACAATGGTGTTCACTATTCTTATATAGATAACACAGTTTTAATTTTTGATGGAAAAACCTGGTATGATGCATATAATAATTCAAATAATGGACTTAAATTAATAAAAAAAATGGTTTGACATAAACTATCTTTCTATCAACGAAAATAAAACCATAATTATTACATTCTCATTATCTGAAAAATGTACTATACCTCCTACATCTATATTAAGTATTAAATTACATAATTCTGATTGTTGTCTTATACAGTGTAAATGTTCCATTATTAAAGAGTCGCTGAAGTTAAGTATTTAGGCATAATTTTCGATAATCATTTAAAATGGAACCAACACATTAATTACCTTTGTAATAAATTACGTAAAATAGTATATTATTTTGTCTTATTGGGGAATTACTTGTCAATAATTTTATTACGCACAATATATTTAACTTTATTTCAATCGGTAATTATGTATGGGATATTAGGATGGGGTAGCTCATTTAAATCCAATTTCAATCCACTTTATTTATTACAGAAGAAAATAATTTAAATATGTCTTCATAAACCTATTGATTTTCGATCTCAAAAATTGTTTTTAAGACTTTAATGTACTTAACATAAGACAAATTTATTATATTGTATTAATAAAATTCATACATAAAAATCGAAATAATTTTGAATTGTATTCTCATAGTTATGACACAAAAGGTATGAATTCTTTACAATTGTTTGAACCAAAATGCAACACTGTTACAGTATTTAATCATAGTAGTAATTTAGGCCCAAGAATATATAACAAATTTATATTTGAATATCCTAATCTTATCAATTCTAATAGTCCTAGTATTAAATTTAAAAAGTTATGTATGGATTTTATAAAAATTGAAAAATTGTAAATTTAAATTTATATATTATAATTGCATAGTAGACATAAGACAAATTGTATTGTATACTTATTAATTTTAATTCAGGAATCCGCTAAAGTTTTTTTTGTATATATTAGGCTATATTTTATGTTACGATTATTAGCAAAATAAAAATACATAAAAAGAAATAAAATAAAAATAAAATATGTTCAAAATATGTTACGTTAAATATTTTGTTATTTTACTATTATATTGTTAAAGTACTAATGGGATTGGTTAATTAATATTTTAAAATTTAGATTTATAAAAGGATGTCGATAATACGAGTATGTGGAGACTGAGAATACGACATAGAATAGGAAATATTGTAGAATGCTGGGTTTGCGGTGAAAGGCCTACCCTTGGTAGTAAACTATAAATGAATGAATGTATGTATTTATAAATGGAGAAGTGAGAGTACAAAATCGATTTCTTTTTTTTTAAGTCGCTAAACGCAAAGATATAACAAGCTTATATTTAATTAAAATATTATATTTTAATCCATATTTTATTAATTTTTTTTACTTAACAGTTTTAAGAAGTACCCACAAAGTAAACTAACACAATAACATTACACATTTTTGTAAAAACAAACTCTATTCTTACAACAATGATAACAGTTGAATAAATTAGGTAAAAAGGAAAACAATCTGCTAAAATAACATGAAATATAATATTTCCACCCTGAATTACTCACACGCAAATTTGTGCCTAAAATACGAAGAGTCTCCTAGTAATAATGAGAACCAACCAAACATTCATATTGTCATCCATTGATAGCGTTCTGCAAACACATCTTTCTCCAATCTTTCCTATTCTTTTTCCATCCTCTTAATCTCCGAATATGGTCCATATAATTTGACATATTCTTCTTCTCTGAACTCTTCTCCCGTTAACCATTCCTTCCAGTAAATCCTTCAGTAGGCAGTTCCTTCTCAGTCAGAGACCCAACCAATCCCTTTTCCTTTTCCTGATCAGTTTCAGCATCATTCTTTCTTCACTCACTTTTTCCAACCCAGCTTCCTTTCTTATTCTGATTGTCCATTTCACATGCTCCATTCTTCTCCATATACACATTTCAAATTCTTTTGGTCGTTTTTCTTCACTTCGTCGTAATGTCTATATTCCAAGTTCGCAGTTTTTCTTCGTAAAGATAAATACGGTAGCTTCCCTTTGCTTTCCGCACACCACTCTCTCTTTAGCACCTTAAAAGCTGCCAGTGGACCCCAACGTGTAGGTGATGAGAGTGCATTTGAGTAATTAGCCCTCCAAGATAAGGAAAATTGTTATGGATTTTCTCAAAACACAGATTCCTCGACAGTTTGTCTTCTCGAAACAGACATTCAATGTAATATGAATTCTCAGTAATGTATTTTTAAAATGCTTTAGCTAATGATAGTATTTCAAAGGTTCAAGACGTCCTTCTTCATGCTGACCATAATCTACTTTGGCCAGGTAATTGTGTTAAATTTTATTTGGATACAGGTTTGATTTTAATATCTCAACTTCAACGTGTTGTCCAATGAAGGTGTCCGCCACTGATAACAGTAGGCCTACTTTGTTGTTTGATTATCTTTAAGCCAACACTCGTTGGGTTGTAATTTTAGATAACATGAAAAGTAATAATTGAAATCAATTTATCCTTAAAATATTATTGCTACAAAATATATGACAACAAAGTAGCTTTTAGATGGCAATAGAATGAATCTTGTGGGCTGTGATCGGAAACGTGAACGCCAAAGTTGAAACTTGGCCAACTCTCCGTTCCCGATCCCGAGCTCTGACAAGCTTTTCGTTAATTGTGAATGCTCACATTTAAATGTACACATTTTAACAATTTTACCGTTTTCGTTTTCAAAGGTTCAAGACGTCCTTCTTCATGCTGACCATAATCTACTTTGGCCAGGTAATTGTGTTAAATTTTATTTGGATACAGGTTTGATTTTAATATCTCAACTTCAACGTGTTGTCCAATGAAGGTGTCCGCCACTGATAACAGTAAGCCTACTTTGTTGTTTGATTATCTTTAAGCCAACACTCGTTGGGTTGTAATTTTAGATAACATGAAAAGTAATAATTGAAATTAATTTATCCTTAAAATATTATTGCTATTTCATTATTACACATTTATTTTAATAATATTCATTTCCTTCTTATTAGAATTAATGATGGTTCACAATAAACCGGGAACGAGAACCAGAATGAAAACGAGAAGCAGATGAAGTGAATATGAAAATGTTTTATTCACAATAAACCGAGAACGTAGACGACTATGCATATCGATATGCATGTCAATAACGATATATAAAGTCGGTATTATGCATTCTGATGTTATTCGTGTATAATTGACCAATGGCATTCTCTCATGAGTACGAGGCAGCCAACGTAAACACAGGTTAACCAACTTCGAAATTTCAACTGAAACATTTCATTAGGTACGGTACTATAAATATGCCCATCCATCTTTATTATCACAACCTATTTTAAATCTACCATAACGTAAAATAATTAGAGAAGAAACATTTGTAATAGAACAAAAATGAACAACAGCAGTTATTGAATTGAAGCATGAATATGTAGTGTGTAATACAACCAATACAGTAATAAAATATGATTCCCTTACGATGGGTGTTCAAAGATGCAGCTATTGATAGCCACGTATTCTCCTTCATTTTCTCATCTTTATACGAGGCGCGCCGCTTATCGTAAACGTAAGGATTTTCCTCAACACTCAATATTAGAATCTCATCAAATAAAACTTGCTCTATGATGCACAGCACAGAACAAAATAATGCATAGGTTATGTCACGGTCTTCTTGCTACAAAATATATGACGACAAAGTAGCTTTTAGATGGCAATAGAATGAATCTTGTGGGCTGTGATCGGAAACGTGAACGCCAAAGTTGAAACTTGGCCAACTCTCCGTTCCCGATCCCGAGCTCCGACAAGCTTTTCGTTAATTGTGAATGCTCACATTTAAATGTACACATTTTAACAATTTTACCGTTTTCGTTTTCATTCCGATTCTCGTTTCCGGTTTATTGTGAACTAGCCTTTAGTTTCATTATTACACTTTAAAACTCGGTATCATTCTCGTAGTACAATTCGCCCACTTTTCTTCCATTTTAATCTCCGCTCACGAGGATTTTTATCAGCTTTCTGCGTTGTATTATTAAGTTACTCTTCTTCTAATATGACCAGGGACATCACTTCATTTTTACTTCAATTTTTATTGTACCTGAGTTTTTTAATCTACTTCACTCCCACCCCTTCTACTAGTGAACTTCCACCCGTCTTCCGCACAGAACCAAGGCCGCATATGCAAAGTCGTCTTACGGTCACAGTAAACAGTACTGAGTGAGTGAGTGGGTGGGTGAGTGAGTGAGCGAGTGAGTGTATGGGTGGGTGAGTGAGTGAGTGAGTGAGTGGGTGGGTGGGTGAGTGAGTGAGCGAGCGAGCGAGTGAGTGAGTGGGTGGGTGAGTGAGTGGGTGGGTGAGTGAGTGAGTGGATGAGTGAGTGAGTGAGTGTGTGGGTGGGTGAGTGTGTGAGTGAGTGGGTGGGTGAGTGAGTGAGTGAGCGAGCGAGCGAGCGAGTGGGTGAGTGAGTGGGTGAGTGGATGAGTGAGTGAGTGGGTGAGTGAGTGAGTGGGTGGGTGAGTGAGTGAGTGGATGAGTGAGTGAGTGGGTGAGTGAGTGAGTGGGTGAGTGAGTGAGTGGGTGGGTGAGTGAGTGGGTGAGTGAGTGGGTGGGTGGGTGGGTGAGTGAGTGAGTGAGTGGGTGGGTGGGTGGGTGGGTGAGTGAGTGAGTGAGTATAGTACGTTCCAGTGAAAAAAGGACATTCATTATTTAATCATATTTTCGTACAGGTACTGTGCGTTCTTTTAGTTACGTCGCATCCCGATTTTCCTCATCCGCTTCCGCTGGGCTGTCCTAGCCCTGTTTTGAAAATATTTTCTGTTAGGAATTGGAAGTCTACGTAATATTATACAACTGCTTAAAACAACTTAAATAAAAGGACCTCGTTAAGTAATTAACTGTCACGTCATTTCTACGATCCAACGACATAAACATTTGGACGGACAGTAGATAGTATGTCTGAGTAAATTTATCTGTGCGGATCGGGCAGAAGTGAATATTGAATTTACAGTACGTAAGGTACTCTTTTATAGAGTAGGTACGGAATTATGACAACATGAGTTACTGGTACGAAGGACGAAACCGGAAATTGGAATTGGGTACAATAGGCTATAGTGCGATAATATGCACAAAAGAACTGAAGCCTCTATCGAAATAAATAGGCACAGTTATTTTGCTCATTTGATGCATTTGCATAATTCATTCGTTAATTTTGTATTATTAAGGGATTATTAAAATTGTTTATAATATATTATTTTTAATGTAATTTATTGTAATTAAATCTTTTTCCATAACAAAGGAACAAAATGCTTCTACTGCGGTCAGATGAGATCTCATCAGCTTTCTTGCGTGGCCTACATCGATTTGTTCAGATGGAACTTCCTCATCCTTTACCACTGATATGACTTAGCTTAAAACTGTATAGGACTATATAGCCTTGGCGAGGTTAGTTTCTTCGAAGTATTATAAATCCATTATCTTTTTCTTGATCCCATATGTGAAATAATAGTTCATTACATTTTATTAAATCGATACAAAGAACTACGTAGCCTACATGCGACTAAAAATATTAATGCAATATTATTATTTGATAAAGCAAATATGTTTATCGTAGAATTTTACCTCTTGTTATAAATGATTATTGTTTTCAATTAATGTTTATTAAAATACATCAGCAAAGAGGTTATCAAATAACATTTTCTCCCTTGAAAACTTTAGTAAAATGTTAACAAGAGAATAAATTGTGTGCACTGTCCAGTTCGACAACAGCACTGAGTAAGGGAACAAATACAGTAATTCCTTATGAAATGTGGAAATCTATTAGAGAAATAACGTCGCAGGTGAATTTCAAAAGCCCTTCCCTACCTGTACGCAACTTCCACCCTAATTCAGTTGCTAGAATTTGGAACTCGCTTCCGAATGATGTAAGGGGTTATTGGACAATAACTTCATTTAGGTCAAAATTACATCAATTCTTACTTAACAGATTAATTGCTGATTAATATTTGTTACTTATAATGAAACTAACATCTGTCCATTCTTATTATTATCATTAATTTCTCTAAATAGATTTACAAAACCTCTAATGGCAATTACATTAATTTTATAATTATAGAAATATATTTTAGATTTATATTTTTTTTTCTCCCTGTAACATAGTCCTAGTAAGCTTATATTAAATTCATTTTCATAATTTTACTAGCTATCTCAAATCTTAAATTAATCATAATTGATTGAATTAAATTAGGTCATAAATTAAGTTACTACTTTACCTTATAGGTTTATCTAAATTTAAATAAATATGTAGTCTACTAGTCCTTAAAACTTAACTGAAGAATATAGCTGGAGAACCTTTCAAGTGTAGTGTAAATATTTGTAATTTAAATAAATATTGTATTGAGCTGGTTGAGTGGAAGAGAAGGCCTTATGGCCTTAACTCTGCCAGCGAAAATAAAACATTATTATTATTATTATTATTATTATTATTATTATTATTAATTCATATAAATGGAAGAGTTACTCACCATCGGACCCCGCACCGATTTTTTGTTGGACGACATAGGTTGTTCGTTTTCATTTCCTGCGTTTGCCTCCAAGGTGTCCTGAGAAACGAAATCAATAGAAGATTAGCACGAAATTGACAAAAGCGTGGAATCATCTTTATGCCTAATGAATTTTCCAGAACGAAATATGCGTATTGCAATAGGGTGCAATGCTGACTTCAGTGTTCTAAACAAGTAACCAATGACCACAAAAAGTTTTATTTGAAAAATGTTGGAGCCTTCAATCAAACCCATAGCGTTCTCTTGTCAAAACATCTTACGAACGAGAAGAGAATGCCTAATAGTAAACAAAAAGAAACTTCAGTCTCAGGAACGAGAAGTGTCATGGAAATTGGAAAAACCATATCAAAGAAAATTAAATTATCAGATCATAAGAAATCAGACATTTTGACTGTCATAAACATTAATCACATCCCTAAAACATATCAGACTCTTATACTGGGTGTTCAGTTCAAAGTGTGTCATGGCTCGCTGTATGCTGTCATATGGCTAGTCGATGAGCCTAGAGAATTCAATCTTCCTACACTTCCGTAGCAGAGGTGTATTACCTATGAGTGAGAGAAGTTGCATAGCGAGGACGGCGTTCATTCTGAAGAGTACCTACTGATATGTACGGCAACGCCGGTAGTGGCAGGAATGTGAACTGTTTGAAAACATGTACTGAGGTGGGTTTTTTTCTTACTGTCAGGATATGGGGAGAGGGTTAAGACGATTTCTTACGTATTTGTTAACATTAACATGGACGGTCAACATAGACACGGAGCATTTGATTTGTGTTGTGGAATGTTGCCGTACGCAAACGATAACAAATACTCTGCGTACGACTTGGCCGCGCAAAACACAGTTCGAAAGAGGTTATGGTAGCACACAGACCGTACAGACCGCCATCTGTTGCTACGACGTTCAAGTTACACGTTTTCAAGTTCAGATTGAACACCTTGATTAATAGGCAACTTCTCTGACATAAAAGCTGAAACTCGCTTCAAATCGCTGATTCACAACAGTGACGTCATGACACACTTTGTAATGAACACCCAGTATTTCTGTGTTCAATATAACATTATCAAATTGAGTAACGTAAAGTGCTTAATAATTTTTTTTATTATTAATCATATTTCTCAAATATATTTTGCCTAAAATTTATAACCTATCTCTAAGTATTTCTATTCAAATAAAATTGAAGATTTAAAGAATTCATTTCTCTATACTCCTGTAAAAAACACGAACTACAATAGATATTAATAATTCTAATGAAGGCAGCAAAGAAATATATACTGTAATGAGAAGACAGTGGAATAGAATGAAGAGTTTGAGAATTTGGATATAGAAGTGGCAAAAGTGATTTCTGATGAAAAAGTGCCATATTTGAAATTGCTGTCCCCAGATAAAATTGAATAATTAATAAAATACAAGCAACAGGCAAAAGAGAATTAAAACAAAGCACAGATTATTATTATTATTATTATTATTATTATTATTATTATTATTATTATTATTATCGTTATTATCATCATCATCATTATTACTACCAATTTTATTGGCATTATTGGGACAATCAATGAAGTTTTAGGCGTAATAGATCGGCTATTGATCATATTCTTTATATTCGACAGATATTGAAGAATAATTCGCAATATGAGTTTGCACTACATCAGCTATTTGTAGATTTAGAAAGTCATATGACTCGGTTAAGAGAGGTTTTATATAATACTCTTATTTAATTTACAAGTACTATTCATAAGAAACTAGTAGCATTAATTAAAATAATAAAATTTACAGCAGAGTCATTATCAAAGCTCGGAACTTGGGGACTTGCGTGTCGTGCGCTTGAGTAAGGTTACAGGTACAGCGTACACAAAGCTCAAGCTGCAAGAGCTCAGGGACAGTCGTGTGTACTAAGAAAGTGGTCACATCGAATGGCAAGAAGACGAACGAAGAAACTGTGTCATGTCGAAGCCAATGACATTAAGACAATTACAGGTAAATGGTCTGTCTGAGGAATGAGAAAATACGTGTTATTCGAATGGGTGTTATGGAAGTTTGAAAATACATTTCTTAAATTTTAGGTACAGAATTTCGTGGAGGAATTCTGAAGAGATACATTATTTTCTTCTAATGCAGAGTTTATATTTTGTAAGTTGTGCCACACATAAACTAGAGCTGGAAACGGGCATTCATTGAAAGACATTGCAGTCCTTTAAATTGATGGAAAATTTGTCCATAGCCATGGATCAAGTCGTAGAGGGACCTTCCCTAGTAGTGATACACTAATTGAAAACTATTTGCGAGAAAAATTTAGGATATACTTATCTTTCTTAGATACGAGATCTGCTGAAAATCGAACAGGAAACAGTGACAGTGAAAATATTCAGTATTTTATTTAGGCCCAAGGCTTTATAATAAAATTTCAAACCATTTTCCAAATTTGAAATTTTTTAAAATTGAAACTTTTAAAAAAGAAATTTGTAAAATTATCCATGATATATAATAGTAACAAATGTACTTTTTTACCTTTTATTTCTATCGACTATATTCATGTTTTTATTGAATATCACTGGCTTCTGTCGGATTGTCAATTTATATTAAATGTGTATTTTTCTCTCGTTTTCTCTTTCTTCTTTATTCTTGCTCTTGTGTTGTATTTATTGGTTTGAATTAAGTTACTTACTGTATTTAGTAAACTGCCCTTGTAAATTTTATGTTATATTATTCACTAAGACCACACCGTACACGAGCCTGGCTCTTACGGTAGTGGCTAGAAACATTTTTATTTTATAAATGCAATTTGTACTCACTAGGTAGCTAGTTAAAATAAATAAAATAAAAAAATTTAAGTTTCCTCCCGTCACTTCATGTGACGTGGAAATAAGTTTCCTTCGTTTCAAATAATGTTTAACTAAGAGACGAAGAATTTATGGGTTCGAAAATCTTCGAATGCATTAGTCATACACTGTAATGAAATGTACAGAGCAGAACTGTAAATTTGATGTATTTTGCATGTTTATTTATATATATGCTATAAAATTAGGTGTTTCAACCTATCATAATATTACATTATGTTGTTCCAGCCAGGAACCACTTTTATAGCAGACCTGACAGTACCTCTGTGCTGGAAGCGGGAGTTTGTTGACATTGAAGTCCGGTCGCTTAGCCAAGTTCAAAGACATAAGTCCCCAAGTTCCGAGCTTTCCGACGCTTTTCAAATTCACTGCGGTGTAAATCAAGAGATGCACAATAACCCTTATACTTTCAACTTGTTGTGATATATGCCATTATGCAAGTCCAAGGAAATCTGGTTGGTTTGGAATTGAACGGGTTATCTCAGGTCTTTATTAATGCGGATGACGTGAATGTGTTAGGAGAAAATCTATAATCGATTAGGGAAGACACGGGAAATTTACTTGAAACAAGTAAGGAGATACGTTTGGAACTAAACCCCGACTTGGCCACATCAAACATCCCGCACTTCCAAATTACACTTTCTTCACTCCAAGCATGGCGCAGTTCCGGTTACTTTTGGGTCCACCCTCGTATGTGGATATCGGATGCTTTCAACAAGAAGGTGCCACATGCCACACACCAAACGAATCCATGAAGCTAATTGAATGTTTCATTGACGACCGGATAATTTCCAAGAAAATGTGGCCACTGACAAGGGAAGGGTTTCGGCTCAAACAGGAATTTCGTATCCAAAATTTGTATACAGGCCCATCTTTACATCTCTGTAAAGCTCCCAAAAGCATTCGTTTTTGTAATGTGTGGTTTGTCTGTTAGAGCACTGTACAAGTTGAGGGGTAGGGAGAGCACTGCACAAGTTAAGGGGATGGGACACCTTACCCGTAAGCCTAGCCTAGCCTAGAAG
This sequence comes from Periplaneta americana, assembly GCF_040183065.1. NCBI lineage: Eukaryota > Metazoa > Arthropoda > Insecta > Blattodea > Blattidae > Periplaneta > Periplaneta americana. Next base: position 6,961,993 of record NC_091128.1, on the reverse strand, counting down.
CTAATGCGCGTGGTAAAATGTTTAAAGCCCATTTAAGAACATTTATCTCCAACGTTCTGTCTGAAAATATTGCAGGTAATCAAAACTGTACACTGTTGTATGAGTCACTGAATGCGCACAAGGACGCAACCTTAATAAATTAATCATTCCAAGGCTAGGATATGGAATGTATGATCATTCCACCTAAAAAAGTAAATATATCCAGCCTCTGAATATCTATTTACTTAGACAATACAAAATATATGCTCGGAGGATAACAGATTACATAAGGACTCTTGCTGAGAATCCAGAACTTAACTTGGGAAATCGAGTGTTTATAATGAAAACGCACTCTGTTATTCATAACCAGTTGTCTGCTCCAGTGTACTGACCTATGCTTCAGTATTCCCGGCTGTCAGCTGGTTACGTGGATTGTGAACAAGTCTCGGAGTTCAAAAATGTAATTCAGGTGGCATTTGATTTTTCAGCACTGGAGTGTGGTTCAGAAGATTGTTCAGGTGTGCTTCTGCGTGTTGTGCTTATTGCTCTGCTCCATGCTGTTTCATGCATTTTATAGAGAATCCTCACGTACATTTTCAAAGAAGTGTACCAACCAAACGAAGAGTTACACAAATGAATGCTTTTACGGTCTTTGTACAATGTTAATATAGCCTATGTTTTTCTCCAGGTTATGAAGGTTAATAGTGCAAACTTTGGTACATATCAGTCAAAGCGTGTAGATCTGTATAGATAACTTTCACTTTTACCATATATATTAAGATTTCAGTATAATTGTATTTTGATTTTTTTTTTATTATTTATGTAGTAAAACTCTCCTTGTGGCGGACTAAAATAAAATAACGTACCTAAAATAATGTAAATAAATTATCAAAATAATAAAAAAAAGAGGAGTAAACTGAGCTTCGAACCTGTGACCCCATACACTAAAGCCGCTCACATTACCACGACGATACAGAGAACTACGTATCGAAGAGATTGAATTAATGTATTAGGAATGCTTTCATATTTGCTATATTATGTTTGATTTTGAATTTTTAAAAATTAAACAAAAATGTGTTTTATGCCATTTGGTATTGTATATTATTGCCCATGATACATTCAATCAAGAGATCGTCCCTCATTTACGTAGTTTTAATTTAATATTATTTTATTTTATATTTCAATAACAATATGGCCGCTTTTACAACGGAAGAAGACATGGCTGGATGACGTCAATAAAAAACAATTGATTGTAGATTAGGCCATTTTACTATGATAAATGCCATTTTTCGTTCTAATTTTTATTGTTTTCAATAATTTAACGTCCATCTGTCCAATTTTAATGTAGCCTATGTTCTTCTCCGGGTTATGAATATTAAATGTGCAAACTTTGGCAAATATGAGTCAAAGCTTGTAGATTCGTATTGAGTACATACACACATACATACACACATACATACATACATACATACATACATACATACATACACACATTGACTTTTATATATAAGATTATTAATATTATTATTATTATTATTATTATTATTATTATTATTATTATTATTATTATTAACATTTTTCAATTATAAATTGTTTAAAATTTATAAGTCAGACTATCTCTAAGTACTTCTGTTCAAATAAAATTCAAGAAAAAGGAAATTCATTCCCCTATATACTGCTGTAACCTGCACAAACTACAAATGATGTTAATAACCCTAAAGACGACAGCAAAGGGATATAGTGCATTGTAAAGAAAACAGTGGAACAGGACGAAGGCCTTGAAAATTGGTTGAAAACGAGGCAATAGTGATTTCCGACGAAACAGTGTCATATTTCAAATTTCTGTCTCCAGATAAAATTGAATAATTCATAAATGACGAGCACCAGGCAAAAGAGAATTAAAAAGGTGGCACAGTTTATTAATGTTACCACCACCACCACCACCAACACCAACGTCTTTTTGTTGGATCAGTAGAAGAGAAGGCCTTACGGCCAGATAAAATAAATGATTATTATTATTATTATTATTATTATTATTATTATTATTATTATTATTAGTAGTAGTAGTAGTAGTAGTAGTAGAAGTAGTAGTAGTAGTAGTAGTAGTAGTAGTAGTAGTAGTAGTAGTAGTAGTAGTAGTAGTAGTATTATATTATGTTTATTATTTTATTATTATATTATTATTATCATTATTATTATTATTAATATTTTTATTATTATTATTGGTACCTATAAATGTGGTTTGAGGTGTAATCGATCGGCTTTTGATAGGATTCTTTGCTTAATTTCACAGAGCACGAAAATTAGAAAGTAAAATTGAACAATTTAACAAGAAAATTTATTTTTTAAATAACACAATACGTTTAAATGAAATAATACTTTATGCTATTTATGATGTTATTCAGTATCCAGCTTGTCGAACTTATTACATCAGTAATGAAAGTATTTAATGAAGCTTAGTAAATAATATGTGATTCCAATAAAATAACAGAGATTTTGTCATGCGTCTCAAATTTATTCAAAAGCAGAGGCAGGGGCAGACAAGGCCTGACGGCCATATATCTACCAGGTTAAATAATTAAACACTAACGGTCTTACTAATAAAGACTCTATATGCAGACGTTTAACTGTCTGATACAATGAGCAGCGCCACCGGCGTGGCTCAGTCGGTTAACGCGCTTGCCTGCCGGTCTGAAGTTGCGTTCGGGCGCGGATTCGATCCCCGCTTGGGCCGATTACCTGGTTGGGTTTTCTCCGAGGTTTTCCCCAACCGTAATGTGAATACAAGGTAATCTATGGCGAATCCTCGGCCTCATCTCGCCAAATATCATCTCGAAATCACCAATCTCATCGACGCTAAATAACCTAGTAGTTGATACAGCGTCGTTAAATAACCAACTAAAATTTAAAAAAAAAGCAATGAGTAGCTCGTTTATAAGTCGTGTGTAAATTCCTTACTAATAATCACTACATACGTCGTGTATAACAGTATAGCTGTTACACAGCTACGTCATTACTTCATTACGAAAGTAATAGAACATCTGAGGTTCTCTATTGAATCCGGTAGAGCGCTCTAGTGTGCCGTGTTAAGTATCGATAGTACAACTAGCTCTGATCGATTACCACACTATATTTTAGTCAAAGAGTACAAGCTACAGCAATATTATTCCTATTATTCTGTGTTCTTTGGTTTGTTCTTCTGCGGTTACAAGGCAACCATCATCATTAAATGACTGTCGACACGAACAGCTGTTAGAGGGGCGGCCAATTTTTCTCTATATACAACGCTTAATCAAGGGGTTTTCGTGTATATAACTACTGAAAAGGAATTCCCATTGTATAGTTACAGCATGTTTATACATCCATCGCTTATGCAAGGGTTATTAGTAACGTTTTCTGTCTCAATTCTGCATACGCCTAGTTTAGAAACTACACACGGTTTATTAGTAAGACCGTAATACTAATACAAAAACACTAATACTAATACAATCTATAACTTATCTGTCACATTATTTAATAAAAATAAACCAAATCTACACGTTCTCTTCCCTTAACATTTTTACCATAATGTAGACTATATTAAGAGATGCTTAATAACAGACAATGATTCACGTTAGAGATATTTATGGTAAGGTGGATATACATTCTATTATTCCACATTCAACGATCTTATCAAGAAATATCGAGGATGGAGAAAGCAAAACACGTGCTGAAATTATTCCAAAATTAAAAGAATCAATGGAAAAATTGTCATTTCTTTATAAAATTAATATTTTTTAATCTTATCTAGAATTTACACCTTGGTTTCTTTCATATATTTAAAAAATGAGACAATTACTCATTGTATCCATTGTGGAGACTGAAAAAAAAATTGAGATTTTTCAAGTAAGGCATATAGTCCGAAACCAGTATCAACACCCGTGTTCTAAAATGAAAATAATTTTGAAATTTTTTCTTTCAATAGACCCATTTGGTATGGGAGCCAGTGGTACTAATATTAAGGAAGAGCCTCTAAGCTTTATAATATAATACTGCTTGAATACATATATAGTTACTTACATCTTCGAGTAAGTTTGTTTCTCCTTTTGATCGATGTAATTTAACCTAGAAAAGGAAAAAAAACTATTAAAATTAATGTTAAAAACATAGTACTGCGTCGGTAATTACCAGCAGTACTTATTGATTTATCACTAATGCTAATAAGAACAAACCAAGGAAACAATGTAGGCTACTGCCATGTTCGTCTGACAAACTGTCAAGAAATCCTTACATCTACGCATATAACATATACATCCAGGATGAATACTAAATGCCGTCTTCGAAGACTAGGTCGTAATAGGCCACATCAAAGCATTCATAAATAAGATAGGAAGGTCTTTTCCACTCCGATCTCACAACTAACACTCTGTATGCATTTGTGGATTCGCCCATACGTGCTACATGACCTGCCCATCTCACACGACTAGATTTAATGTTGCTATTTAAGTCAGGTGAAAATACAATGCGTGCAGTTCTGCGTTGTAACTTCCTGTATTCTCCTGCAACTTCATCCCTCTTAGCCTCAAATATTTTCCTAAACCCTTATTCCCAAACACCCTTAATCTCTGTTTCTCTCTCTAAGCGAGAGTCCAAGTCTGACAATCATACAGAACAGCTGGTAACATAACTGGTTTATAAATACGATGTAAGAGTAATGGAAAGGAGAAAAATTCTCTCCGGCGCCGGGATTTGAACCCAGGTTTTCAGCTCTACGTGCTGATGCTTTATCCAATAAACCACACCGGATACCACACCGACGTCGGAGAGAATCGTCTCAGATTAAGCTCCAACTCTTGGGTTCCCTCTAGTGGCCGCCCTCTGCACTACGTCATAAAGTCTATGAACGTAGGACCGAAGTCCACACATGTGTTGAGGTGCACTCGTTATGAGTGACTAGTTGGCCGGGATCCGACGGAATAAGCGCCGTCTTAAATCACGAAGTGATTTACGCATATCATATATATTATTTTAATGTACCGAAGTGCATATGATATTTCCATGCAGATATTCTGCGTCATCATTCGATGTAAAAGTAATGGAACGGAGAAAAGTTCACCTCAACACATGTGTGGACTTCGGTCCTACGTTCATAGACTCTATGACGTAGTGCAGAGGACGGCTACTAGAGGAAACCCAAAAGTTGGCGCTTAATCTGACGCGGTGGTATCCGGTGTGGCTTAGTGGATCAAGCATCAGCACGTAGAGCTGAAAACCCGGGTTCAAATCCCGACGCCGGAGAGAATTTTTCTCCTTTCCATTAATCTTACATCGCATGATGACGCAGAATATCTGCATGGAAATATCATATGTACTTCGGTACATTAAAATAATACATATGGTTTATAAATGCTAACTTTCAGATTTTTTAGACTCAGACGAGATGACAAAAGCTGCTGAACCGAATAATAACAAACATTTCCTATAATTTATTCTGTGTTTTATTTCCTCTCGAGTGTCATTTAAATTTGTTATTTTCTCTAAGATATTTGAAATTTTCCACCTTTTTCGGAGAATAAATCTCCAAGTTTTATATTTCCATTTCGTGCAATATTCTGGTCACGATACGTATTCATTCCCCTTGTCTTTTCGGGATTTACTTCCACACCTATCGCTTTACTTGCTTCAAGTAAAATTTCCGTGTTTTTCGTAATATTTTGTGGATTTTCTCTTAACATATTCACGTCATTCGAATGGACAAGAAGCTGATGTTACCCGTTCAATTCCAAATCCTGTATGTTATTCTGAACTTTCCTCTTGGAATATTCTAGAGCGAAGGAATATAACGCTTCTATTGCACTCAGATGAGTTCTAACCTGCTTTCTTGCTTGGCTCAAATCGATTTGTTTAGATAGAACTTAATCATCCTCTATCACAAGCTCCAGTTGATTGCTGCTGGGTTTTGAGCAAGTAATCTCAACTAGTTTTATTGATCACTGATATGACTCTGCTTAAAGCTGTGTATTTGGCCTTTGTGGAGGTAATTTTTCGAAGTATTACGAAATCCACGTATTCGTTATTTATACCGTATGTGAAGTAGTAGTTCGTTACAATTTATGACATCGATAGAAATAACCCCATACAACTAAAAATTATTCATGCAGTTTTTTTTATAAGGCAAATATATGTCTTAAAATTGCACCTCTTGTTGTAATGATTACGGCATTAAATGTATCCTTTTTCAAATATATCTCCAAAGAGGTTTGCCCTTGAAATCATTACTCATCATCAATATCATCAACAGTATGGCTTTGGCCTTTGGCTCTTCCGGCTTCAAGTATTGTGCTTACATGAAATATTATAGTAATATGGCCTATTATAATTGTACTGAGTTTTTATAAAATGTTGAAATTTACAGTTCAAAAGACTGAAATATTATTCAATATTAATTAAATTGATCTCTCCATCGTTTACATGGACGTCCTTGGTCTCTTCTGCCCTTCTGCCGCAGGTGAATTCTAAATGATTCTCCCAAACTATACGCATATTCCACGTCAATTCATGTATATATGATAAATTTACTTACCCCCTGATCACTGGACGTGGACGCTCGCTGGTCAGCGTATTCTGTCGCTTTCTGATGTCGCAAATTGGGGGATTGCTGCAAAACGAAGTGAAGAATATCAGGCATTGTACAAAAACATGAAAAACGTCTTCAGGCCAAACAATTTTCCTGACCGAAATATAAGTACTCATTGTGGTAAAGTGGAATGTAGACTTCAGCGTTCTCAAAAAATATCTAATGACCAGAAAAAAGGTTTTATTGGGAAAGTGCTGGTGCATTCAATTAATGCCATAGTGTTTTCTCGTCAAAACATCTTACGAACAAGATGATATATGCCAATAGTAAACAAAAAGAAACCTCAGTCTCAGCAACGAAACGTGTCATGCAAATTGAAGCAAACACATCACAGAAAATGAAATCATCAAATAGCAAGAAGTCTCACATCATGACTCTCACAGACATTAATCAAATACATAAAACATACTGCATAAAGACTTTCAAGCCATCCTAGCATTATAAACAGATTGTTACTACGTCGAAAGTTGTGCGTAATTGCCTTTATGTGGCACGCGTGCCGATAAAAGCAATGTCGTATTTGCTATAATGTAATACCGGAACGCTTGCTATCTTCGTTTTCCATTCTACGCGCAAAGTAACAGGAAATGAATTGCAGGACAGAAAGTAACGTAACATTTATTTTCAATCTTTAACACTTTTGTATAAATTTTGTAATATCACATAACACAGTTCTGTGGGTCCGACAATTTTTAGTAGCTTATTTTACGACGCTTTATCAACATCTCAGGTTATTTAGCGTCTGAATGAAAATATGATAATGACGATAAAATGAGTGCGGAGTCTCGCACCCAAAGTTACCCAGCATTTGCTCATATTCGGTTGAGGGAAAACACCGGAAAATAAACTCAACGAAGTAACTTGCCTCGACCGGAAGTCGAAACTGGACCACCTGATTTCGTGGCCAGACACGCTAACCGTTACTCCGCGGTTGTGGACGAGAATCTACATTAACAAAATAAAGGAACATTTGTGATGTAACCTACAAGGTCGTCCATTACTCTTTGCTGCATGTAAAAGCGAGGTGTAACTAATCGATAACAATATATTATTTCAATTTGTCAGCTATGGATCCCGAATAGAATATCTTTCATATGTTTTTTCCCACAATTTATAATGCTAAAATGCCTTAAATGTATTGTATCAACTCGTAGATAATCTTATTATGAAATTCATGAATATTGTAGCACTCATTATCGTTCGTGCGACAAACATTCATCATGCCATAAACATCAAGATTACCCATTTGTTGCATAAATAACTATTATATTTTATTGTTCAATATAAGAATCTTCAAATTGAGTAACGTAAAGTGTTTGTTATTGATATTTATATTTTTCAATTACAATTTGCTTAAAATTTACAACTCAGACTATCTCTAAGTATTTCGGTTCAAATAAAGTTGAAGAAAAAGGAAAATCATTCCGCTATAATTATATTGCAGTAACCAATACAAAATACAAATGATATTAATATCCCTAAACACGACAGCATAGGCATATATTGCGTTGTAAAGAAAAACATTGGAACTGGACGAAGGGCTTGAAAATTTGGTTGAAAGCGAGGCAAAAGTGATTACCGGGCTAAAAAGTATCATACTTCAAATTTCTGTCTCAAGATAAAATTGAATAATTCATAAACAACGAGCACCAGCCAAAGAGAATTAAAAAGGAAGCACAGATTTAGTACTGTTATTATTTTATTATTATTATTATTTCTATTATTATTTTTATAATGTATTATTATTATTATTATTACTATTTTACTTTTTGTTCGTTGAGTGGAAGAGAAGACCTACGGCAGGTATGCTCAAAATTGTAAAAGCGCCGATTACACGGATGATGCTGCACTGCATAACACACACAGCGTACGGACTGGGCTCCGCAACTATATTGCAGCACCGACCGTGGCATAGCTCTCACTGTCTTACAAATACGGATAAGAAACTGAATTTGAAAAAGGAAAGAGTATACACTGCAATATTCAGTTATTACATTATTTATTATATTTTATACAGTTATGATACTATTATATCATAAATAATGTTATTTTCATATTCCACATTCAACATGTGTATTCTTTTCTGCAAGTAATCGGAAATCTATTTCCAACTAATTTACTGCAATGCACAAAAGATTCTCATCTGTTAATCGGGATCTACGTTTGGATTTTTGGATTTAGCAACCTTCATTCTCGAAAATAATTGTTTGCACACATATTTCGAGTGACAGCGAATAAGCTCATCTTGGGATATTGCGTTTTGTTCATTTTTTAACACTTCTATGCTTGGCAAGTCATATTCTCTGCATTTAGTTCAGAATAATTCTGCGTTACTTTGTAGATCAATTAACTCGTCCTGGAACTGCACTCTCACAGATTGTACTAAATTTACTATGAAATATTAACAAAAAGATTAATATCACTTTCCGTACGTCTAAAATCATTAAATCTATGTTCTGTGAATTCACATTTGTGCTGTTCCAGTACAGAGATGTAATTAACTATATTTTGTTCAGGCACCATACATCTCTTTAGAAGTTCACCATCCGTGAAGGCTTTTTAGTGCCTTAGCTAATTCCCAACATACTACATAACTTGCTCCTAAACAAAGACTCTGAACTGTTCGACTCTCTTCAATGTTTGGCCTATCATGAAGTGCTTTCAATTTTTGAAACTTTATTGCACGTTGGACCCCTGAAAAATTATTTTATCATAACATATATTTCTATTGGAATAAAATCACCACAATAACAATAGTTGTAGTAGTAATAACAATAACAATAATAATAATAATAATAATAATAATAATGTTGATATATGAATAGGCCTACATATTACAGAAAACAGCTTCCCTGTCACTTCGGCATGTTCTGGATGGCAGAGCGTATAATGTTTTATGTTGCTCAGTAGTATTCCTGACAATACCTTACAACATAGTAAACACTTTACGTTTTCACAACAAAAATAGTCTTCCTCCCACACTGTACGGAATGATCGTTTGCTTACAGAAGGTTTTGACTGTGTCATTGTCCCGCACTGTTCGTGCGTTCACTAAGTAATTGAACTGCCTTCCGCAGTCATCCGTCGAGCTTCGAACGAGGAACAGCACGCTCTACATTCGAAGGTTGCGATTACAGAACGTAATCGGGAGTCAGAGAATGAGCATACCTGGCCTACGGCATTAACACTGCTAGCTAAAATAAATTATTATTATTATTATTATTATTATTATTATTATTATTATTATTATTTATTGTTGTTATTGGGCACTATAAATTTGTTTTACGCATAATCGAACGGCTATTAGATTCTTTGTTTTATTCCACAGATCACGAAAATTAGAAAGTAATATTGAACAATGAAACAATAAAATTTAATTTTTAAATAACACAATTCTTTAAATCAAGTAATACCTTATATTATGTATTATGTTATTCAACATCCATCTTGTCGCACTTGTTACATCAGTAATGAAGATATTTAATGAAGCTTAGTAAATATGTGATTGTTTATAAATAACAGAGATTTTGTGATGCGACTCAAATTTATTCAAAAGCAGACAATCTGTATCAGTCACATCGTTTAATAAAAATAACCCAAATCTACATGATCTCTTCCCTTAACATTTTTACCATAATGTAGGCTATTTAAGAGATGCTTAATAACAGACAATGATTGACGTTAGATATATTTATGGTAAGGTGGAAGTACATTCTATTATTCCACATTCAACGATCTTATCAAGAAATATCGAGGATGGAGAAAGCAAAATACGTGCTGAAATTATTCCAAAATTAAAAGAATCAATGGAAAAATTGTCATTTCTTTATAAAATTAATATCTTTTAATCTTATCTAGAATATACACCTTGGTTTCTTTCATATATTTAAAAAAAAGAGACAATTACTCATTGCACTCATTGTAGAGACTGAAAAAAATTGATATTTTTCAAGTAAGGCATATAGTCCGAAACCGGTATCAACACCCGTGTTCTAAAATGAAAACAATTTTGAAAATTTTTCTTTCAATATACCCATTTGGTATGGGAGCCAGTGGTACTAATATTAAGGAAGAGCCTCTAAGCTTTATAATATACTACTACTTGAATACATATATATAGTTACTTACTTCTTCCAACAGGTTCGTCTCCGCTTTTGTGCGGTGAAGATGAATCTAGAAAAGGAAAAATAAAAACTATTAAAATTAATGTTAAAAACATAGTACTGCGTCGGTAATTGCCAGCAGTACTTATTGATTTATCACTAATGCTAATAAGAACAAACCAAGGAAACAATGTAGGCTACTGCCATGTTCGTCTGACAAACTGTCGAGAAATCCTTAGATGTACGCATATAACATATACATCCAGGATGAATAATAAATGCCTTCTTCGAAGACCAGGTCGTAATAGGCCACATCAAAGCATTCATAAATAAGATAGGAAGCAATACTCTATTTTGCTATTTTCCCCAATTGTCTATAGGATCAAATATTATTTCCGTGTGAAACGCTTTTGTATTGAAGCTTTCAGTTCAGACTGTGACTCCGACTTGTCCATATCAAACATCCCGCACTTCGAAATTACACTTTCTTGCTCCAAGCATGACGCACACAGTTTTACTAGGATTCAGTCCACATCAGAAGCTGATTAAAGTGAGCTATATATTGAACTTTTCCTATTGTTGGTTTGGAATATATTATTTAATTAAAAAACACATAATGCATAGTATATTGTTTCTACTTTGATAATAGAGACGTAAGTAGTTTAACAAACAGCCATGTCTTCACTCATGTAAAATTGAACAAGCACGTTTAACCATATGTTTGAAAAAGGCATTCCCTGTCAAAACTGGATATGGTATTGAACATTTTTTTAAACAAAAATGAATGATAAAATTGATCTATTATTATTATTTGCGGTTTGTTTAAGAAATAATTCATAAACACACTCTAAATCTGAAAATTTTTAGCAGCACGAAGAGGTTTTTCGGAGCTTGCGTAACTTCCAAAACCTTCTCATGTAAAGACGCAAACTTGCATACATATCAGCTTATGGCTCCCCATCACAGAGAGTGCATGACCTGTTATATCCTCTTCGAGGAGATTCGATTTTGTAAGTTGTAAGTATTATTATTATTATTATTATTATTATTATTATTATTATTATTATTATTATTATTATTATTATTATTAAGAAACTAGTGAAGGGCTTTGTGTGGAGTGTGGTATTGTATGGGGCAGAAACATGGACATTACGATTAAGAAACAAATAGAAGCATTTGTTTGAAATTTGAATATCTACAAGAATGAAGAGTGTGAAGTGTGTAGACAGAATAAGAAATGAAGTTGTGTTGGAAAAAGTGGGTGAAGACAGACTGATACTGATACTGATCAGAAAGAGAAAAAGGAATTGGTTGAATCACTGGATGAAAAAAAAACTGGCTACTGAAGGAAGGAATGGGGAATGGGAAACGGGAAAAGAGTTCGGGGCAAATGAAGATTTCAGATGATAGACGATATTAAAATATATGGATCATTATGCGAAGGCTAAGAGGAAGGGAGAAAATACGAAAGATTGTGGAATGCTGGGATTGCAGTGAAAGACCTGCCCGGAGTCAGAACATGTATGTATGTATGCATGTATGTATGTATGTATGTATGTATGTATGTATGTATGTATGTATGTATGTATGTATCTATATATATATATATATATATATATATATATGTATATAAGTATGTATGCATGCAGGTATGCATGTATGTATGTACGTATGTATGTATTTATGTATGTAGCCTACGTATATACCATTATCATTGTCAGTTTTATTGTTATTACCGTAAACTGGGGTTACTTTGAACACAGAGAAAACTTTGACCATTTTTTTCAGAAAATCACATTTAGGCTTCTACATGCTGCACTTGTTATAGATGGAGGTAAATTTGGTATGAGAATGATTTTATGATAATTTACCTCCATCTATAACAAATGCAACATGTAGAAACCTAAATATGATTTTCTGAAAAAAAAAAATGGTCAGAGTTTCCTCTGTGTTCAAAGTAACCCCAGTTTACGGTACTTACAAATGGCTTTCAAGGAATCCGCAGCTGCATTGCCGCCCTCATATAAGCCAGCCATCTGTCCCTATCCTGTGCAATGTTAATCAAGTCTCCAACATCACAATACATTTTCATATTATCCTCTCATCTGTGACTCGGATTCCCAAAAGGTGTTTTCCCCTCCGGTCTCACAACTAACACTCTATATGCATTTCTGGATTCGCCCATACGTGCTACATGCCATACCCATCTCAAACGTCTGGATTTAATGTTCCTAATTATGTCAGGTGAAGAATTCAATGCGTGCAGTTCTGCGTTGTGTAACTTTCTCCATTCTCCTGTAACTTCACCCCTCTTAGCCCCAAATATTTTCCTAATAACCTTATTCCCAAACACCCTTAATCTCTGTTTCTCTCTCTAAGTGAGAGTTCAAGTCTCACAACCATACAGAACAACCGGTAATATAACTCGTCTATAAATTCTAGCCTTCAGATTTTTTAACCGCAGACTAGATGACAAAAGCTGCTCAACCGAATAATAACAAGCACTTCCAACATTTCTTCTGCGTTTTATTTCCCCTCGAGTGTCATTTATATTTTTTACTGTTCATTCAAGATATTTGAAATTTTCCTCCTCTTCAGAATATAAATTTCCAAGCTTTATTTTCCATTTTGTACAATATTCTGGTCACGAAACATAATCATATCCTTTGTCTTTCATGGATATACTTCCAAACCAATCGCTTTACTTGCTTCAAGTAAACATTTTCTTGTTTTCCCTAATCCCTTGTGGATTTTCTCTTAACATATTCACGTCTTTCCAATAGACAAGAAGCTGATGGTTACCCTTCCACTCCAAATTCAAAAAATGTCTAATGACAAGAAACAATTTTTTTTGGAAAAGTGCTGGTGCCCTCAATTAATGCCATAGTGTTTAACTCGTCAAAACATCTCACGAACAAGAAGATATATGCCTAATAGTAAACAAAAAGAAACGTCAGTCACAGCAACAAAAAGTGTCATGCAATCATAGAAAATTAAATTATCAAATCGTAAGAAATGTCATATTTTGACTCTCATAGACATTAATCAAATACATGAAACATACTGCATAAAGACTTTTATGCCATCCTAGCATTATAAACAGATTGTTACTACGTCGAAAATTGTGCGTAACTGGCTTATTGTGGCACGCGTGCCGATAAAAGCAATGTCGTAGGCTATATGCTATAATGTAATATCGGAATGTTTGGTGTCTTGGTTATGCATTCTACACGGGAAGTAACAAGAAATTAAATGCAGGACAGAAGGTAACGTATCTTTTATGTCCAATCTTTAACAATTTTGTATCACTTTGGAATATCACATAAAACGGATCTGTGGCTCAGGGATTTTTAGTACCTTATTTTACGACGCTTTATCAACATGTGCGGTGCCTCGCACTGAAAGCTAGCTAGTATTTGCTCATATTCGGTTAAAGAAAAAAAAAACGGAAAAAATATCAACGAGGTAATTTGCCTCTACCGGGAATCGAAACTGGGCCATATGATTTCGCGGTCAGACACGCTAACCCTTACTCCTCGGTTGTGGACGAGAATCTATATTAACAATATAAAGGATCATTTATAACGTAACCTACATTACTTTTTACTCAAAGTCAATGCCAAGCACAAATAATCGATAAGAACATATGAATACAATTTGTCATTTGTGGATTCCGAATTGAACTTCTTTAATAATTTTTTCCCACAATTCATAATGATAGAATGCCTTAAAGTGTTGTATCAAACTCTTAGATAATCTTATTATGAAACTCATGAAAATTGCAGCGCTCTTTATCGTTCGTGCGACAAAAAAATATTCATCATGCCATAAACATCAATATTATCCGATAGTTGCATAAATAACAATTATAATTTATTGTTCAATATAAGAATCTTCAAATTCAGTATTGTAAAAAGTTTGTTATCATTATTATTATTATTATTGTTATTATTATTATTATTATTATTATTATATTATTATTATTATTAATATTTTTCAATTATAAATTGCTTAAAATTTATAAGTCAGACTATCTCTAAGTACTTCTGTTCAAATAAAATTGAAGAAAAAGGAAATTCATTCCTCTATATACTGTATTGCTGTAACCTGCACAAACTACAAATGATGTTAATGACTCTAAAGACGACAGCAAAGGGATATAGTGCATTGTAAAGAAAAACAGGGGAACAGGACGAAGGCCTTGAAAATTTGGTTGAAAACGAGGCAAAAGTGATTTCAGACAAAACAGTGTCATATTTCAAATTTCTGTCTCCAGATAAAATTGAATAACTCATAAATAACGAGCACCAGGCAAATGAGAATTAAAAAGGTGGCACAGTTTATTAATGTTACCACCACCACCACCACCACCACCACCACCACCACCGTCTTTTTGCTGGATCAGTAGAAGAGAAGACCTTACGTCCAGCTAAAATAAATGATCATTATTATTATTATTATTATTATTATTATTATTATTATTATTATTATTATTATTATCAGTAGTAGTAGTAGTAGTAGTAGTAGTAGTAGTAGTAGTAGTAGTAGTATTATACTATTTTTATTATTTTATTATTATTATATTATTATTAATATTATTATTATTATTGGTACCTATAAATGTGGTTTGAGGTGTAATCGATCGGCTTTTGATAGGATTCTTTGTTTTATTTCACAGAGCACGAAAATTAGAAAGTAAAATTGAACAATTTAACAAGAAAATTTATTTTTTAAATAACACAATAAGTTTAAATGAAATAATACTTTATGCTATTTATGATGTTATTCAGTATCCATCTTGTCGAACTTATTACATCAGTAATGAAAGTATTTAATGAAGCTTAGTAAATAATATGTGATTGCAATAAAATAACAGAGATTTTGTCATGCGTCTCAAATTTATTCAAAAGCAGAGGCAGGGGCAGAGAAGGCCTGGCGGTCATATATCTACCAGGTTAAATAATTAAACACTAACGGTCTTATTAATAAAGACTCTATATGCAGACGTTTAACTGTCTGATACAATGAGCAGCGCCACCGGCGTGGCTCAGTCGGTTAACGCGCTTGCCTGCCGGTCTGAAGTTGCGTTCGGGCGCGGATTCGATCCCCGCTTGGGCCGATTACCTGGTTGGGTTTTTTCCGATCTTTTCCCCAAACGTAATGTGAATACAAGGTAGTCTATGGCGAATCCTCGGCCTCATCTCGCCAAATATCATCTCGACATCACCAATCTCATCGACGCTAAATAACCTAGTAGTTGATACAGCGTCGTTAAATAACCAACTAAAATAAAAAAAAACAATGAGTAGCTCGTTTATAAGTCGTGTGTAAATTCCTTACTAATATTCACTACATACGTCGTGTATAACAGTATAGCTGTTACACAGCTACGTCATTACTTCATTACGAAAGTAATAGAACATCTGAGGTTCTCTATTGAATCCGGTAGAGCGCTCTAGTGTGCCGTGTTAAGTATCGATAGTACAACTAGCTCTGATCGATTACCACACTATATTTTGGTCAAAGAGTACAAGCTACAGCAATATTATTCCTATTATTCTGTGTTCTTTGGTTTGTTCTTCTGTGGTTACAAGGCAACCATCATCATTAAATGACTGTCGACACGAACAGCTGTTAGAGGGGCGGCCAATTTTTCTCTATATACAACGCTTAATCAAGGGGTTTTCGTGTATATAACTACTGAAAAGGAATTCCCATTGTATACTTACAGCATGTTTATACACCCATCGCTTATGCAAGGGTTATTGGTAACGTTTTCTGTCTCAATTCTGCATACGCCTAGTTTAGAAACTACACACGGTTTATTAGTAAGACCGTAATACTAATACAAAAACACTAATACTAATACAATCTATAACTTATCAGTCACATTATTTAATAAAAATAAACCAAATCTACACGTTCTCTTCCCTTAACATTTTTACCATAATGTAGGCTATATTAAGAGATGCTTAATAACAGACAATGATTCACGTTAGAGATATTTATGGTAAGGTGGATATACATTCTATTATTCCACATTCAACGATCTTATCAAGAAATATCGAGGATGGAGAAAGCAAAACACGTGCTGAAATTATTCCAAAATTAAAAGAATCAATGGAAAAATTGTCATTTCTTTATAAAATTAATATTTTTTAATCTTATCTAGAATTTACACCTTGGTTTCTTTCATATATTTAAAAAATGAGACAATTACTCATTGTATCCATTGTGGAGACTGAAAAAAAAATTGAGATTTTTCAAGTAAGGCATATAATCCGAAACCAGTATCAACACCCGTGTTCTAAAATGAAAATAATTTTGAAATTTTTTCTTTCAATAGACCCATTTGGTATGGGAGCCAGTGGTACTAATATTAAGGAAGAGCCTCTAAGCTTTATAATATAATACTGCTTGAATACATATATAGTTACTTACATCTTCGAGTAAGTTTGTTTCTCCTTTTGATCGATGTAATTTAACCTAGAAAAGGAAAAAAAACTATTAAAATTAATGTTAAAAACATAGTACTGCGTCGGTAATTACCAGCAGTACTTATTGATTTATCACTAATGCTAATAAGAACAAACCAAGGAAACAATGTAGGCTACTGCCATGTTCGTCTGACAAACTGTCAAGAAATCCTTACATCTACGCATATAACATATACATCCAGGATGAATACTAAATGCCGTCTTCGAAGAATAGGTCGTAATAGGCCATATCAAAGCATGCATAAATAAGATAGGAACCAATACTCTATTTTGCAATTTTCCCCAATTGTCTATAGGATCAAATATTATTTCGGTGTGAAACGCTTTTGTATGCAAGATTAATCTAGTCTCTTTCATCACATACTTCAAAATTATTTTAATATTATCCTCCCACCTGTATCTCGGACTCCCAAAAGGTCTTTTCCCCTCCCATCTCACAACTAACACTCTCTATGCACTTCTGGATTCGCCCATACGTACTACATGACCTGCCCATCTCAAAGTTCTGGATTTAATGTTGCTAATTATCTCAGGTGAAGAATACAATGCGTGCAGTTCTGCGTTGTAACTTCCTGTATTCTCCTGTAACTTCATCCGTCTTAGCCCCAAATATTTTCCTAAAACCTTATTCCCAAACACCCTTAATCTCTGTTTCTTTCGATAAGCGAGAGTCCAAGTCTGACAATCATACAGAACAGCTGGTAAAATAACTGGTTTATAAATGCTAACTTTCAGATTTTTTAGACACAGACGAGATGACAAAAGCTGCTCAACCGAATAATAACAAGTTTTTCCTATAAATTATTCTGTGTTTTATTTCCTCTCGAGTGTCATTTAAATTTGTTACTTTTCTCTAAAGTATTTGAAATTTTCCACCTTTTTCGGAGAATAAATCTCCAACTTTTATATTTCCATTTCGTACAATATTCTGGTCACGATACATAATCATACCCCTTGACTTTTCGGGATTTACTTCCACACCTATCGCTTTACTTGCTTCAAGTAAAATTTCCGTGTTTTCCGTAATATTTTGTGGATTTTCTCTTAACATATTCACGTCATTCGAATGGACAAGAAGCTGATGTTACCCGTTCAATTCCAAATCCTGTATGTTATTCTGAACTTTTCTCTTGGAATATTCTAGAGCGAAGGAATATAACGCTTCTATTGCACTCAGATGAGTTCTAACCTGCTTTCTTGCTTGGCTCAAATCGATTTGTTTAGATAGAACTTAATCATCCTCTATCACAAGCTCCAGTTGATTGCTGCTGGGTTTTGAGCAAGTAATCTCAACTAGTTTTATTGATCACTGATATGACTCTGCTTAAAGCTGTGTATTTGGCCTTTGTGGAGGTAATTTTTCGAAGTATTACGAAATGCATGTATTCGTTATTTATACCGTATGTGAAGTAGTAGTTCGTTACAATTTATGACATCGATAGAAATAACCCCATACAACTAAAAATTATTCATGCAGTTTTTTTTATAAGGCAAATATATCTGTCTTAAAATTGCACCTCTTGTTGTAATGATTACGGCTTTAAATGTATCTTTTTTCAAATATATCTCCAAAGAGGTTTGCCCTTGAAATCATTACTCATCATCAATATCATCAACAGCATGGCTTTGGCCTTTGGCTCTTCCGGCTTCAATTATTGTGCTTACATGAAATATTATGGTTATATGGTCTATTATAATTGTACTGAGTTTTTATAAAATGTTGAAATTTACAGTTCAAAAGACTAAAATATTATTCAATGTTAATTAAAATTGATCTCTCCATCGTTTACATGGACGTCCTTGGTCTCTTCTGCCCTTCTGCCGCAGGTGAATTCTAAATGATTCTCCCAAACTATACGCATATTCCACGTCAATTCATGTATATATGAAAATTTTACTTACCCCCTGATCACTGGACGTGGACGCTCGCTGGTCAGCGTATTCTGTCGCTTTCTGATGTCGCAAATTGGGGGATTGCTGCAAAACGAAGTGAAGAATATCAGGCATTGTACAAAAACATGAAAAACGTCTTCAGGCCAAACAATTTTCCTGACCGAAATATAAGTACTCATTGTGGTAAAGTGGAATGTAGACTTCAGCGTTCTCAAAAAATATCTAATGACCAGAAAAAAGTTTCATTGGGAAAGTGCTGGTGCATTCAATTAATGCCATAGTGTTTTCTCGTCAAAACATCTTACGAACAAGATGATATATGCCAATAGTAAACAAAAAGAAACCTCAGTCTCAGCAACGAAACGTGTCATGCAAATTGAAGCAAACACATCACAGAAAATGAAATCATCAAATAGCAAGAAGTCTCACATCATGACTCTCATAGACATTGATCAAATACATAAAACATACTGCATAAAGACTTTCAAGCCATCCTAGCATTATAAACAGATTGTTACTACGTCGAAAGTTGTGCGTAATTGCCTTTATGTGGCACGCGTGCCGATAAAAGCAATGTCGTATTTGTAATGATGTAATACCGGAACGCTTGCTATCTTCGTTTTCCATTCTACGCGCAAAGTAACAGGAAATGAAATGCAGGACAGAAAGTAACGTATCATTTATTTTCAATCTTTAACACTTTTGTATCAATTTTGTAATATCACATAACACAGTTGTGTGGGTTCAACAATTTTTTAATAGCTTATTTTACGACATTTTATCAACATCTTAGGTTATTTAGCGTCTAAATGAAAAGATGATAATGCCGGTAAAATGAGTGCGGAGTCTCGCACCCAAAGTTACCCAGCATTTGCTCATATTCGGTTGAGGGAAAACACCGGAAAATAAACTCAACGAAGTAACTTGCCTCGACCGGAAGTCGAAACCGGGCCACCTGATTTCGCGGCCAGACACGCTAACCGTTACTCCGCGGTTGTGGACGAGAATCTATGTTTACAAAATAAAAGAACATTTGTGACGTAACCTTCAAGGTCGTCCATTACTCTTTGCTGCATGTAAAAGCGAGGTGTAACTAATCGATAACAATATATTATTTCAATTTGTCAGCTATGGATCCCGAATAGAATATCTTTCATAAATTTTTCCCACAATTTATAATGCTAAAATGCCATAAAGTGTTGTATCAACTCGTAGATAATCTTATTATGAAATTCATGAAAATTGTAGCACTCATTATCGTTCGTGCGACAAACATTCATCATGCCATAAACATCAAGATTACCCACTTGTTGCATAAATAACTATTATATTTTATTGTTCAATATAAGAATCTTCAAATTGAGTAACGTAAAGTGTTTGTTATTGTTATTTATATTTTTCAATTACAATTTGCTTAAAATTTATAACTCAGACTATCTCTAAATATTTCGTTTCAAATAAAATTGAAAAAAAAGGAAAATCATTCCGCTATAATTATATTGCAGTAACCAATACAAACTACAAATGATATTAATAACCCTAAACACGACAGCAAAGGCATATATTGTATTGTAAAGAAAAACATTGGAACTGGACGAAGGGCTTGAAAATTTGGTTGAAAGCGATGCAAAAGTGATTTCCGACGAAAAAGTATCATATTTCAAATTTCTGTCTCCAAATAAAATTGAATAATTCATAAATAACGAGCACCAGCCAAAGAGAATTAAAAAGGAGGCACAGATTTATTACAGTTATTATTTTATTATTATTATTATTATTATTATTATTATTATTATTATTATTTTATAATGTATTATTATTATTACTATTACTATTTTACTTTTTGTTCGTTGAATGGAAGAGAAGGCCTACGGCATTAACAATGCCAGTTAAAATAAATCATTATGATTATTATTATTATTATTATTATTATTACTATTACTATTACTATTATTATTATTATTATTATTATTATTATTATTTATTGTTGGTATTGGGCACTATAAATGTGTTTAAGCGTAATCGAACGGCTATTAATCAGATTCTTTTTTTTATTTCACAGTGCGCGAAAATTGGAAAGTAATATTGAACAATTAAACAAGAAAATTTAATTTTTAAATAACAGAATTCTTTAAATGAAGTAATACCTTTTGTTATTTATTATGTTATTCAACATCCATCTTGTCGCACTTGTTACATTAGTAATGAAGATATTTAATGAATCTTTGTAAATATGTGATTGTATATAAATAACAGAGATTTTGTGATGTGTGTCAAATTTATTCCAAAGCAGACAATCTATATCAGTCACATCGTTTAATAAAAATAAACCAAATATACATGTTCTCTTTCCTTAAAATTTTTACCATAACGTAGGCCAGTCTTGCGATGGTGACTAATAATTTCGAGCTAGAACTCTTTTATGCCAGCTGCGCGCGCGCGGAGCTCTTTTACCTGTAAACATTGCTAAAGGATGTACAGATCTTAAAATGCAGCGCATCATGACGGAACGGAAGCGCTTAAAGCTTTCAAGGAATATTTATGCTTCGAACATGGTGATGAAGTCCAGTGTTTGTTGTGTAAAAAAAATATCATTTGCAAAAAAAAGCAACATAAAACGGCATTATGAGACGCAACATGAAAAAAATAGCTTTATTCAGGAGAAGAGAGAAATAAATTGATGTCGTAATTGTCATCGAAGATAAATTAATTTACATTAAGATCAATATTTTGTATCTAGATTCCTTTTATTTCTTTATTTTAAATGTATTGTTGATGTTTTATTTGTTGCTCGTTTCTGGATATTTACTTTTATTGGACTACGTGTATCTTTAATTTAGAAATAATATTTTATCTTTGATTGCACCTTAACTTATACTATTACTAAGCTCAAAAAGCTAATTCACTTTTATTCCAATAACTATTTTCAAGATTTTGAGCAAATATGAACTAAACTTTTTGAAAACTTTGATGCAAGAAACTTTTTTAGTAACGTCAATATAAAATATACTTAAAAATATAATTTCAAAACTATTAGACCTAATTGTATCAAATTTTGTACCGATGATATTATTATAGATCTGTTGATATAGTTTAAATTTCACAAATTTAGGCTGAAATTGTGGAAGTTTTCAAAGTCATACATATCCATACATATCCCCTTAAATTATTGACCCCAAAAATTACGATGTCTCTCAATATCTTAATTTAATCAATTTGTTTTTTCGTGTTACGTGCATCTCACAAATCACTCTAAGAAAACTCATTACATAATTACGACTGGAGAGTGAGGACTACATTTTCATAATCACACAATCGATATACTCTATTTCAATCAATATTGCCATTAATATTTTTTCAATGAATACTCAAAAATACTTAGAGATCACACACGTCGAGCAGGTAGACCCTATTAGTTTCTCCTAACCAATGAAGTGAAGTATTTGCATAATAAATAAATGCTTTTAACAAGAAAATGGTTTACATACAATTAACTTTTCCTATTTCTCTTTTTGTTCCTAAAAAACCTTTCCCTTTGCGATTGGTTTATATATACACATGTATATTAAATAACTGAATAATATGCCCTATTACATAGTTGAAATTTAGTAGCCCAAGTTATTGTAATAATTGCTGGCTTTATTCGCTGCATGTGCATGTACATGCCGGATGTCTACTTTACGATGTTATATAGTGGCTGCGCTATGCGCTCGTGATCAAGGTCGTGCTCTTCTATGGTCATTGGGAGCTAATATCGTCTCACCCCTGATATAGGCTATATTAAGAGATGCTTAATCACAGACAATGGTTGACGTTAGAGATATTTATGGTAAGGTGGATGTACATTCTATTATTCCAAATTCAGCGATCTTATCATGAAATATCGAGGATGGAGAAAGCAAAATACGTGCTGAAATTATTCCAAAATTAAAAGAATCAATGGAATAATTGTCATTTTTTTATGAAATCAATGTTTTTTATCTTATCTAGAATTTCCACCTTGGTTCCTTTAATAAATTAAAAAAGAGACAATTGCTCGTTTTATCCATTGTGGAGATTAAACAAAATTAATATTTTTAAGTTAAGGCATATAGTTCGAAACCAGTATCAACACCTGTTCTCTAAAATGAAATCAATTCTTGAATTTTTTTTTTTTCAATATACAGTTTGACATGGGAGCCAGTGATACTAATATTAAGGAAGAGCTTTATAATATACTACTACTTGTATACACATATAGTTATTTACATTTTCCAAAAGATTAATGTCACCGAATTCACGATGGATGCGACTCTAGAAAAGGAAAAGAAACTATTAAAAATCATGTTAAAAACATAGTACTGCGTCGGTAATTGTCAGCAGTACCTTCTGATTTATTACTAATGCTAATAAGAACAAACCAAGGAAACAATGTACGCTACTGCCATGTTCGTCAGACAAACTGTGACTAAATCCTTAGATCTACGCATATAACATATACATGCAGTGTAAGTACTAAATGCCGTCTTCGAAGACCAGGTCGTAATAGGCCACATCAATGCATGCATAAATAAGATAGGAACAAATACTCTATTTTGCAATGTTCCCCAATTGTCTACAGGACCAAATATTATTTCTGTGTGAAACGCTTTTGTATTGAAGATTTCAGTTCAGACTGTGACTCCGATTTGTCCATATCAAACATCCCGCACTTCCAAATTACACTCTCTTACTCCAAGCATGACCCACACAGGTTTGATAGAAATTAATCCAACGCCGATTTTTTTGTTTTATTGGGTTATTTTACGACGCTGTATCAACATCTAGGTTATTTAGCGTCTGAATTATATGAAGGTGGTAATGCCGGTGAAATGAGTCATGGGTCCTGCACCGAAAGTTACCCAGCATTTGCTCGTATTGGGTTGAGAGAAAACCCCGGATAAAACCTCAACCAAGTAACTTGCCCCGACCGAGATTCGAACCCGGGCCACACGGTTTCTCACCCAGACGCGCTGACCGTTACTCTACAGGTGTGGACTCCAACGCTGAACAACGGGTGAATCGCGCACCACATTTTGAAAACCGGCGTCTGCAAGACGTATGCAATGTAAACATGACATGCTTACCTTACTTCAAAATGAGAAACAGCTACGTATCGTAATGTCAATTTAAACTGTGACATTGCACAGAGAACTCGCTGTGCAGTACTTGAAAACAAATCAACTACAGTTATTTTCTTCGCAGTTCTTGCGCTTAAACGAAGAATTCCGATTCTTTCAGGGACAGATAGATACATGTCGCACACATCACATTGTTGTCGTATTTTTGACATTTAATTCCAAATACTACGCGCTTTGGGTCAAAAGTAACTAATACTCCATTTGACTTCTCGGTATTGCCTCCAATATCTCCATAACTATTCATCATAACATGACGGTTCTTATCTCGAATTTCATCGCCACCGATCGTTTGGTGTGCCTTCGGAAGTGATCCGTCGTTTGTCGGTACATCAAAGAAAGTTGTTATTCGTTGTGGACGGAATTTGCCACTAGTTTGTAGTTCGTAGCGGAACGCAGCGCTTAGTTTCACCAACAGGATGTCGAAACTGGAGTGGACGGAAGAAGAGTGTTATAAATCTTATTAATGCATATAAGCAGCAGGAAACTTTATGGAATCCCTAGTATCCTCTTACCACACACTAAAGTAAGAAAACATGTTTGGAAAGCTATTGGAAAGATGTTTAGCAGCAAGTTAGACGAGTCAAACACTTGCTCCATTTGAAAATTATTTTTGTTTATTTATTTCCAGTGGATACATATTTGTTGTTTATTGTAAGGAAAAGAAAATTGAGTCCCTAGTCCCTACTGACATCATTCCGGAGGGAAAGACAGAAGTTCATAAAAAGATCTGGAATGGGGAGTTATGAAGTGTACGAGTCAACTTGGTTCGCGTATAAACATATGTCTTTGTTTTTCGACAAATTCACGCCCAGAAAAAACAAAGTTCCAACCTTGTGCACACAAAATAATTCATTGGAACTGAAAAATGCCTTTTCGTAAGCATGATGTGAATTCGACAAACACAGAGAAATCTTTCTTTTTAATATTTTAAGATAATTATTGTCAGTGAGGTATCCGTATATTGAAACTTTCCCCTGTATTGCAGTCGTAACTTAATAAAATCTTCCAGTTCCTCAATTATAGCTGTATATATTTCTGGAACAATCCTGGTATCAACTGTTTCGACACTTTCAATTAAGACATTAAACTTGTATACGAATCTCCTGTAGCGAGATTTCGAAGTGTTAATGCTAGCCTTTCCTGAATAGATATTGCTTCTCGCCAGCTTGGAAATTGTTGACCCTATTTTGCACAGTAATATTTCGAAGTCAGTTTCTGAAATGCGACAGAAGTTGTGAAACTGTCCCGATTCCATTCGACGTAAATCATGAAGCAAGTCAGTGCCTCTATACTGATTGCGACTTTCGTAGAGTGGCGTCTGACACCATCGCCTTTTGTTTTTTAACTTTCTCTTTGTTAAACTGCCTATAATAATAACGGCTGCACTTGCTATAATTATATTTTCGTCTACCATTATTGCGGATAATCAGCGAACGTGAATGTTTTCTGACCATTTGCGAATGATTTGTACGTTGCTCCAAACAGCGAACGAACAACGAAGTGTCGCTTCATCATTCGTTCGTTGTTCGTTCGCTAAGTGAGTACCCACCTTAACACGCTCCTGTCTTCGAAGACGACGTTTAGTAATCAGCCTGTATACATACAGAGTGTCCCAATTAACGTTTCACCTCCAATAGCAAGATAAATATTTCAAATATGCACAAACCGACAATTACAAGTTAAATAAAGTTACATCGAAGGACACATCTGATACATGAAAAGGGTTTTTGTACCTGATATAATTTTCAAGATATTAGAGTCATCTTTGTTTTTTTAAATGGGACCAACTATGTTTTGTATTACAAATGATGCGTTAGCTCTGTCTAATAACAACTGGCTATTTTATTGGCTTTTTGAATGTCATAGGTAAGAATACACATTACCAATGTCTGACCAAGATTCGAATACGAGGAGGATAATTCTGGTTAGATTTGTGCGTCAATTAAACCACAATCACAATGTAGGTCCTGTATATTTTAATACTAGTATGTGTTGCACATGGTGAAGTGAGACATAATAGTAGTGTACAATAAAAAATAAATAATTATTCACAAAAACAAAACACAAAATCTCCGGTGTGCAATCAGATTTCTCGCCGATGCCTAATCTTTATATTTTCCAGTACAGAACTGAAGAAATAAGGGTTGTATTGGGTAGTATACAGAATTATAGGTGTGTTCGATCTTCAATTAAATCAACATGATAAGGGTGCGACACACGTTATTTATCTTTGCTCTTACCGGTGACATTCAAACAGTCTGTAAATTAATCAGTTGTTATTAGATAGAGCTAATGGAACAACTGCAATACAAAAGTTAATTCGTTTCCTTTTAAAAATGACATTTATTTCTCATACATTGAATATTATTTCTTTTACAAAAAATATATTAAGGGAAGCTGTTGTCCCTAGGCTGGGGACGCCTCGTTTATTTTCAAACTTATGTGGTGTAATTTTTGTTTTAGCAGTTGATCACTTTAATTTCATCATTCAGCTGTTCTGTGAATGATTTAGTTTTTGTTGAAGCAATGTGTTTTTTAATCTAAAACGTAAGTAATTTTCAAACTAATGAATTATTTTAATTCATTCTTTAGTTACATGATTAAAAACTTAGATTTTTATTTTTAAAACCTGGTATTTTCGCTACGTATCCATGTGGTTATTGGTTTATTTTCGGTACCTGAGACTTGAAAACTTGCTGAGATATATTCTACTAATTTCTGATGTACTTAGCGACGGTGTACCTGGGGAGAACTGTTTTCAGAAGGACTCGTTATATTTTAAATAATTTCGTAAATAAGTTACTCTTATGAGTAATCAAGAACAGTATTTAGTAATGGCTTTTGTGGGGTTTCAGCTTCGGAGGATTTGCCACGAAGCAAATGAAAATTCAAGAGGCAAACCCCGGCAAAACTAAATTATGTTCTTTCCAGAAAAATAAAACTCATAATCATAAAAACGAAAGGCACTTGTTCTAATAGATACGCCAGAGAAAACCGAGATAGAAGAAAGAAAAAAGATAGTTGTGTGAAAAGAGAAATATGACGGATAAAGTTCAAAAATGGAAGAAGTTGAAACCAATGCCATTTTAAGTGTAAATGACACTGAGTTGATTGCTCGAGCGAATTTAGAACAATCAAGAGAAGAAAATTTTGTTCTCATTTTTGTGGAAGGAAAGAGAGCCTAATTGTAATTTTTTGTTTCCAGAATTTGTAAAATGATTTGTGAAACAGAATTCGAAGTTCAGTATCTAAAGAAGACGAAATGGAAATATAAAAAATAAAGAAATTAAGCCTTCGAAGAGGTGGATCAATTCAAACATCTTGGAGCAACAGTAACAAATACAAATGATACTCGGGAGGAAATTAAATGCAGAATAACTATGGGCATTGTCTGTTAATGTTCGTTTGAGAAGCTTTTGTCATCAAGTCTGCTGTCAAAAAATCTGAAAGTAAGAATTTATAAAACAGTTCTATTACCGTCGTGTTCTAATGGTTGTGAAACTTAGAATCTCACTTTGACAGAACAGAGATTAAGGGTTTTTGAGAATAAGGTTCCTAGGAAAAACATTTGGGCTAAGATGAAGTTACAGGAGAATGAAAAAGTTACACAACGCAGAACGCACGTAATAATTCACATCACTTAATTAGGAACATTAATTCCAGACGTCTGAGAATGGCAGGACATGTAGCAAGTATGGGCGAATCGAGAAATGTATATACAGTGTTAGTGTGGAGGCCGGAGGACGAAAGACCTTTGGGCAGGCCGAGAGGTAGGTGACAGGATAATATTAAAATGAATTTGAGGTATGTGATGATAGGGACTGGATTAATCTTGCTCAGGATAGGGACCGATGGTGGGCTTACGTATGGAGGCAATGAATCTCCAGATTGCTTAAAAGCCATAAGTAAGTAAGGAAGTAAGTATCAAAAGAAGTTTACTAAATTTGATAATTTATTTTTTTTTTTTACATGATGAGCAATCAGATATTTTTGACCTTCCTTCAGAGGATATTGTGATCAAACTTCCCCCTTGATAGATAAACGAAGACATACGAGTATAGCAGACATTCCAACATTCGGGGGGGGGGCAGAATGTAATATCTTACCATTGTTTTTAATTGGAGAATTAAGAGAAAGACTACCAGTAGCTAAGCGAGTAGAGCATCAAGTTAATATTAGTAAATTCATTATTCTGAAATTAAAGGATGAGTTAACTAAGCAAAATTATCAGGTCGAAATTTCGAATAGTTTTGCCACTTTAGGAAGTTCCGACGAAGTTGAGGAAGAGTTTGATTTTAATAGCGTTGGGAAAATATCAGAGATAATATCATAATTACAGCTGAGCAGAGCATAAGTTATTATGAAACGAAGAATAAGAAACCGTGGTTTGTTGAAGATTGTTACATGGTAGTAGAAAGAAGGAAACGGCCAAAATTGAAATTCTTACTGGATCCAGTTGAGGAAAATAGAGTTAATTATTTCAATGAAAGACGGAAAGTAAGTCGTCCAATTGGGAATAAAAAGAGAGGTTACTTGAAGAAAAAACTGAATGAGATAAAAACAAATAGCAAGAATAAAAACATTCGAGAATTATATAAGACTATAAAGAAATTTAAAAACGAATATCAGGCAAGGGTAAACATGATCAAGGATGAGAATGGTGACTTGCTTTTATACTCTCTTTCAATCCTGAAGAGATGGAAAAACTATTTTGGGCAAGTACTAAATGTACATACGCCAAACAGAAATGATTGGAACGAAATTAAAATATAAATTTGAGCCATTTATACCGGAACCCACACATTCTGAGGTCGAAATTGTGATATATATTATAAAAAAGTACAAGTCTCCAGGTATCGATCAAATTCCTGCATCATTAGTACAAGAGGGTGGAAGCGCTTTATCTAGCGAAATTTATAAACTTGTACTTGCTATTTGGGAAACGTAAATTGTACCAAAACAATGGGAGGAGTCCATAATTGTACCTATTTTTAAGAAGGGCACAAGACTAACCGTGGTAACGTTCGAGGAATATAATTTTTATTAACGTCGTGCAATATTTTGTCCAATGTTCTTTTGAGAAGATTAACTCCGTACGTAGATGAAATAATTGGGGATAATCAGTTCGGTTTGAGGCGTAATAGAACATTTTTTTTATTCAACAGATATTGGAGAAAAATGGGAGTATAAGTGTACAGTACATCAGTTATTCACAGATTTCAAAAGGGCGTATGACTCGGTTAAGAGAGACGATTTATACTGTGTGAACAGTATAGAGCAGAACACGTTTCACGGCAGGCCGGCTTTGCGCACAGAGGTGAGGGACTCAAGGTCATGCGAGTTGTAAAACCTGTTCTGCTCTATACTGTCCACCCAGTACAATATTCTTACTTAATTTGATATTCACAAGAAACTAGTTCGATTAATTAAAATATATCTCGCTGAAAATTACAGCCGAGTCTGTATAGGCCAGTTTCTATCTCATGCTTTTCCAATTCACTGCGGGCTAAAGCAAGGAGATGCACTATCACCTTTACTTTTTAATTTCGCTCTAGAATATGCCATTGGAAAAGTTCAGGACAACAGATAGGGTTTGAAATTGAACGGGTTACATCAGTTTCTTTCCTATGCGAATGCCGCGAATATGTTAGGAGAAAATCCACAAACGATTAGCGAAAACACGAAAATGTTACTTGAGCCAAGTAAAGCGATAGGTTTGGAAGTAAATCCCGAAAAGACAAAGTATATGATTATGTCTCGTGACCAGAATATTGTACGAAATGAGAATATAAATTTTCGACATTTATCCCTCGAAGACGTGGAAAAATTCAAATATCTTGGAGCAACAGTAACAAATATAAATTATACTCGGGAGGAAATTAAACGCGGAATCAATATGGAAAATGCCTATTAATATTCGGTTAAGAAGCTTTTGTTATCCAGTCTGCTGTCAAAAAGTCTGAAAGTTAAAATTTATGAAACAATTGTATTACCAGCTGTTCTGTATGGTTGTGAAACTTGGACTCTCACTTTGAGAGAGAAACAGAGATTAAGGGTGTTTGAGAATAAGGTTCGTAGGAAATCATTTGAGGCCAAGAGGGATGGAGTTACAGGAGAATGGATAAAGTTACAAAACGCAAAACTGCACGCTTTGTATTCTTCGCCTGACTTAAGTAGGAACATTAAAGCCAGACGTTTGAAATGGGCAGGCATGTAGCACAAATGGGCGAATCCAGTAATGAATGTAGACTGTTAGTTGGGAGATGGCAGGGATAAAGACCTTCGGGGAAGCGGAAACGTAGATAGGAGGATAATATTAAAATGAATTTGAGGGTGGTGGGATACGATGGTAGAGAGTGGATTAATATTGTACAGGATAGGAACGGTTGGAGGGCTTATGTGAGGGCGGCAATGAACTGCGGGTTCCTTAATAGTAATATTATTATTATTATCATTATCATTATTATTATTATTATTATTATTATTATTATTATTACTAAGGTCTCTGTGTACTTAACTTCGTTGTAGAAAAAAGACTGGACATTATATTTGCCCTGAAACAGTAATATTTTAGATTAATAATCTATACCTAATTATTATAATCTGTAGCAAGCTTTCATGAATATTCCAACATAAATGCAAGGATAAATATGTTCTTTGGGTACCTTCCTTTAAATAATATTAAATCACTACGAAATAATTTAATTCAAACATTCATCCTTTGACAGTTTAGTCTAAAAGCAGAACTCCATTTTTTCTTATTGATTATTTTTTGTACGAGTATCTGATAGTCAATTTGCACATTTGATGGAGTTCAATAATTCATTCGTTAATTCTGTATGGTATTGAATTGATTAAAACTGTTTAAAATAAGTATATTATCTTTTAATATAATTGCAATGAATTGTTATTTAATAATTTTTTCTATAACAAAGGAACATAACGCACTCACATGACTTCTCGTCAGCTTTCTTGTCTGGCATACACCGATTTGTTTAGATGAAACTTCCTCATCCTTTATCACAAGCTTCAACTGATTGCAGTAGCAGGGTTTTGACCATGTAATCTTAAACTAGTTATATTGATCACTTGTAATTGGTATGGCTTAGCTTAAAACTGTACATTTGGCATTTGTGGGTTTATTTTATTCGAAGTATTATGAAATCCACGATCTTGTTATTTATCCCATATGTGAAGTAGTAGTTCGTTACAGTTTATGAAATGGATAGAAAGAACCCCATACAACTAAAAAATATTCATGCACTTTTTTATAAAGCAAATATGTTTATCGCAAAATTATACCTCTTGTTATAATGATCATAGCTTCAAATTTATATTTTTAAAATATATCTCCAAAGTAGTTATCTCTTGAAATATTTAGTAAAATATTAATAAGTGAATAAGTTGTGTACACTTTACTTATTTACAGTGTCCAATTCGACACCAGCACTAAGAAAAGAAAACTATATTGGTTATGAAATATGGAAATCTCTTAGACAAAAATAGACGCAGGTGAATTCTAAACACCCGTCCCTACCTGTAAGCAACTTCCATTTTAATTCATATATACGAGAAAATTACTCACCCAGTGACTATCACGTGACTTAAGGGTCTCATAACTGCTTATTTGTTCTCGTGTAGCTCCATTCTCAGAGTAACTTGATCCCTGCAAAACGAAGTGATTTGAAGAATATCAGGCATTGTACAAAAACATGAAATCGTCTTTAGGCCAAACAATTTTCCAGAACGAAATATAAGTACACATTGTGATAGGGTGGAATGTAGACTTCAGTGTTCTCAAAAATGTCTGATGACCAGAAAAAGTTTTATTGGAAAAGTGCTGGTGCCTCCAATTAATGCCATAGTGTTTTCTCGTCAAAACATCTTACGAACAAGAATATATATGTCTAATAGTAAAAGAAAAGAAACGTCAGTACCAGCAACGAAAATGCCTTGCAAATTGAAGCAAACACATCATAGAAAATTAAATTATCAAATCGTAAGAAATGTCACATTATGACTCTCATAGACATTAATCAAATACATAAAACATACTGTATAAATACTTTTATGCCATCTTAGCATTGTAAACAGATTGTTACTACGTCGAAAATCGTGCGTAATTGGCTTATTATGGCACGCGTGCCGATAAAAGCAATGACGTATTTGCAATGACGTAATACCGGAACTCTTGCTGTCTTGGTTTCTCTTCTACGCGCGGCCTAACAAGAAATGGAATGCAGGACAGAAGGTAACGTATCATTTATTTTCAATCTTTAACAATTTTTGTATCACTTTTGTAATATCACATAAAACAGTTCTGTGGTGCAGAGAAACTATATTAACAAAATAAAGGAACAGTTGTTACATAACCTGCAAGGTCAGCCATTACTCTTTACTCAATGTCAATGCCAGGCGCAAGTCATCGATCAGAATGTATTATGAATATAATTTGTCAGTTATTGATCCTGAATTGAATTTCTTTCATTATTTCTTTCCTACAATGTATAATGCTAAGATGCCATAAATTGTTGTATTAACTTGTGGATAATCTTATTATGACACTCATGAAAATTGTAGCACTCGTTATCGATCATGCGACAAACATTCATCATGCAATAAACATCAGTTATCCACTTGTTGCATAAATAACTATTATACTTCATTGTTTAATATAAAGATCTCCAAATTGAGTAACGTAAAAGAGTTTTGATATTATTATTAATATTTTTAATTACATCACTACGTACTTCTATTCAAATAAAATCGAAGAATTAGGAAATATATTTCTCTATACATAGCTCTAACCAACACAAATTACAAATGATATTAATAATCCTAAAAATGACAGCAAATGAATAGATTGTAAAGAAAAGACAGTGGAACAGGACGAAGGGTTTGAAAATTCGGATGTAAACGAGGGAAAAGTGATTTCTGACGAAACAGGTATTTTGTTCTCCTGAAAAATTATGTTTTATGAGTTACACTACTTATCTATATCATGTGCATTATACTGGCTCATTCGAAATCAGTTACTTAATAGGTCTTATACAGTTTTGTAGCGCATTTCCAATCTTATAGTCCTGTTGCTCTAATTTCCTGCAGTCAATCACGTTGCAGGTCGGCTACATTTAAACGTGTGCGTCTTATGATTCGCTGATGAAGACGTTATGCATATCCTAAGGCTCGATAAATACTTAATATAATCGCCCACCATTTTAGCTCTTTCGTTGGCGTTCGCAGAAACCACAGGAGGTCGTCATTTGCCGTTCAATTATTTGCTCAATTACAGTGCGTTTGATTTATTATCATAGGAGCTACGACATGATAATGTTTAACGGTACGGCAAATAGATTCCTCGTCTAGTAGCTCGGCAATGAAAGAACAAAAATAGCGAACGATACTACCTACCTAGACTTTATAGAGCCTTCATTTCTTAAGACGTAAGCAAAGAGGAGGAGTCACGCAGGGAATAACAGCTTCGTGTCTATAGCTATGCATAAGAAGTATTCTCCCTTTCTACACATATACTCACTATTGTCATCTATTATTCACAACTTCCTTATAACGTAGGCCTATATTCAAGTATTCGTTCAGTATATATAATGTTTCGGAATATGTATGATGAGACTTTGTGTTAAATTTTAACATACCTTGTTAACATATCCCACACAGTACAACATTAGCAACTTTCGACATAATTAACCTATACACAAACATACCCATAAAAGATACACCACAGATACTAGAACAAATGCTCAAAAACAACACACCACAAGAACAAATGCAAGAAATCATCCACACCACAGACATCATCACAAAACAAAACTACTTCACATACAATAACATATATTACACACAAACCGAAGGCCTACCCATGGGATCACCCATTTCCAGCATACTAGCAGAAATATTCTTACACCACGTAGAACAGACATACATACAAAACAAAGGCAATAACAAACACGGAGACAACATATATGGCACAGATACGTAGATGACATAGGCCTACTAATAATACTATACAAAGGAAACAAAAGACAGATCCAAAACCTACATCAACACATAAACAAAATACACCCAAAGCTACACTACACATTAGAAATTGAAAACAACAAACCCATAAATTTTCAAGTCATTACAATAACAAAAGTAGACAACAAACACACATTCAAAGTATATAGAAAACCCACAACAACAACAACACACATACATACACAACACATCCAACCACCCCACACAACACAAGCTGCATTCCGAACAATGGTACACAGACTAATCAACATACCAATGAACCAACAGGATTACAAAGAAGAACTAAACACAATCAAATACATAGCACAAGAAAACGGATACAACCCCAACATAATAGAGAACATAATACGTAAGACAAAACAAAACCTCAAAAAACAGAAGAATACAACACAAACACAAGAACACAAAAAAAATACATCATACTAACACACGAACACAAAATCGTACATAAAATTGCAACCTCATTCAAGAAATTAAATTACAACATCGCATACGGAACAAATAACACTCTACAAAAACATCTCAACACCAAACAAATACAACCACAAAGGCGTATACAAACTCAAATGCAACACCTGCAACAACTTCTACATAGGACAGACAGACAGATCATTTCAAACACGTTACAAAGAACACATCACAGCCATAACAAAATTACAAAACACCTCCACATATGCAGAACACAACACAAATTCCAACCACACCTACAGAGACATCAACACAGACATGGAAATACTGCACATCTAATCAAAAAGAAAGAAACTCAACACACTAGAACAATATGAAATATACAGACACACGAAAACACACCCCAACGATATTCTCAACACACAACTCAATTTCAAAATACATACACTCTTTGACTCTACACTACGAACGCACACTCACAGGAAACAACAGGCGCCAACACCAACAACGACCAGTTCTGAAGATAACCCAAAATAGGTCGAAACATGTTCACAAGGTATGTTACAATTTAACACAAGAAAGTCTCATCATACATACTCCGAAGTGATACAGTGTTAAAAGTTGTGTAATCAAAATGTGTGTGTGTGTGTGTGTATATATATATATATATATATATATATATATATATATATATATATATATATAATGTATTGGATAGGTATACTATATTGTAAATGAAGGTGGCAGTTTCGAGCCGAAAACATTTATCTCTTAATATGTGCAAATATAATTTTTAAAGAACTCGGAGGTTCATTGCCGCCCTCACATAAGCTCGCTATCGGTCCCTAGCCTGAGCAAGGTTAAACCAGTCTCTACAATCATATCCCACCTCCCTCAAATTTATTTTAATATTATCCTCCCATCTATGTCTCGGTCTCCCCAAAGGTCTCTTCCACTCCGGCCTCTCTCTTAACACACTACATGCATTTATGGATTCGCCCATACGAGCTACATGCCCTGCCCGTGCTTAACTTCATAGCAGAAAAAACCGCGGAAAACGATATTAGTCATGAAGCCTAAATATTTCAAATTATGATGATGATGATGATGATGATGATGATGATGGTGATAGTGATGGTGATGATGATGATGACGACGACGACGAAAATATGGATTAAAGACCACCGATGAGATATCGTATAAAGTTGGAACATTGACTGAATTAAAGAATTATCAAAGTATTGTAAAACACGATGTGAATATTGTGCGCGCACATATAAAATTATTTACTGAAGGTCTATGGGTCGTTTGCAATATGAATGATGAGAAGTGTTCTCTTTCTTGTAGCATTTATTTTTATATCTAAAGACAGTAAGTCCTAGAGAAACTTGATTAATTACGAAGCTACTTGCCTATTTCATCAAACAAAATTCAATTACCGATAATGAAGGAAGGTATGTAGTTCGAAACTGGTATTAATATCTCTGTCCTGAAATTAAATTTAATTTTGAAAATAAATAAACAAATAAACACGTATCATAAGAAATACACTGCACACAATATACTACACTGTTGAATAATTTTAAAGGAAAAACTTTTCCGGAGCCGGGTATCGATCCCGGGACCATTCGCTTAGCGCGCGAACGCTCTACCGACTGAGCTACCCCAGGAACTATACACGACACCGTCACAATTTTTCCTTTTACATCCACACAACTCAAATGAGCTGACAAGATGCCAGAACTCAACTATGAGTGCACACAAAATACTGTGTGACTTAATTTGTGGCACTCACAGTTGAGTTCTGGCGTCTTGTCAGCTCATTTGAGTTCTGTGGATATAAAAGGAAAAATTGTGACGGTGTCGTGTATAGTTCCTGGGGTAGCTCAGTCGGTAGCGCGTTAGCGCGCTAAGCGAAGAGTCCCGGGATCGATACCCGGCTCCGGAACAATTTTTCCTTGAAATTATTCAAACCTGCTTTACAGGGAGCTCCTACCTGAAAGCCAGATTTGTATATTACTACACTGTTACTTATGTACATCCATGAGTTACTTACATTTGGTTCTTTCCTAAAGTAGATTCTACCGTCTGGATTGGCTTCCTGTAACAAGAAAATAAACCAGAAAAATTATAACAAAATATGTATCGGTCAGACAAAAGAAATTTCAGAACCAGGTAGAGTGAACATGTAGATTTTCATAACAATCGAAAAAAAAAATTTGCAACCCGTTTAATCTTAGAGGGCCGCGAACTGACTAACTTTAATAACACACTTAAAATTTTGAAAGTAATAGCTAGGGCTAGGATTTTGATGACGTATAAATCATGAAAAAATGACCTAAAACAATGCATTTATGACCTAAAAATCTTTCAAAAATGCCCTTAAAATACCCTAAAAATTGTTCTTACATAATTGGCTTAGTAGGAAAAGAGGTTTTGTACTACTTAATATTTAAACTAGTAATTAAAATTAAATTCTAATGGCCGGGTTGTCGAAGTATTGTTAGAAGACTTAACGACTGTTAAACCTTCAACAGTTTGTTAAATACAGTTTTTCCATTTGTTCAACACCAGTTTGGCTTAACAGATTCTTAACCGTCTGTTAACTTTAAATGTAGGATTTCAGGCCGTTAACTCATTTAACAAACAGTTAAACATGGCGGATAACACCACAGCTGTTCAGACAAAAGTTGTGAAAGTAACATGTTATGTTTCTCTTTGAGGAATGTTTAGAGTAAGGGACGGTTTCACCAAGCTTCAGTAAATCAGTCCAAATGAAACATTAACTAGTACTGAATATTGAATTATTTACACGGTCCGTAGACTTCAAGCCTAGCATCTATATGTGCCTCGTCGCGCTGATTACGTCATGGTACCCAGATGGAGTAGTCAGTAGCGTGTTGGTTTGCCATCCCAGGGGCCCGTGTTCGGTTCTCGGCGATAACTTTTTTTTAACGTAATTAATTTTTATACATGTTACCTTTCTTCATTTTTATAATTTTGTGTAGTGGAACTTATTATTTCGCAACTTTGGCTCCACTAGGAGAATTTAAGAAACTCTTGGGAGATCAATTTTCTTCCCGAAATAAAACAAAGATAAACAAACAAATTAAAGAAAAATAAAAGAAATACACATGTGGATCTAATACATTGTCCACATGCCATCGGCGTTTATCACTGCCTGGCATTTTCGGGGCATTGAGTCCACCAGGTCGCGGAAATAGTTCTGGTCCTTAGCGAAATCTTCCCAGGTAACCAGAACTTGATCCCAGAACTGATCTGGATTTTGAGGTGGGATGTCTCTATATTTGTCAATCCTCTTTTTCATGCTTTTCCGTGAACCGTCTTTGAACGTTTATGACGGTGTGCACGGGGTGATTATCCTGCTGGAAAATTAAATTTCCATCGGAAAGAAAACGATTATAAATTCCAAGAATCCAGCTCTTTCGCTTCTGTTTTAAGCCAGTGCAAACATATCTCATCGCTAGCTATAATATAACTGTAATAAATGAAAGTTAATATATCAATTAAGTTTTGTTATGTTTGAATGCACATTATGTATTAATTTACTAATATTTCTTAGGTACCGGTATGTAGTTATAATAATCACTTTCATGTCTTAAAATAAAACTCAGTTGTATGTTACCTAGTTGAAATAGGCCACTTGTTCCAATTCACTAGCTACTATTAACTCTAGATTCTATGTTACTAGCTCTTCAACTATAGCCGATGTCAATAGTGCTTCAAAATACGCAGTGAGTAAACAATAAAATGTTCCAGCAGCAATTGCTTCTTTAGGACGAAATTACATATAATTTATGCATGAACCTAAATTAGAGAATTTTATATGATACGGAATTCTCCTCGGGGTTTTCTGTACAGTTGACTACACACACATTCGTGTAATTATTGTCACCTGGTGGTCATAATGCTGAGATTTTTCTAAACAGAAATTCATATTTAGCATTATAAAATGTAACCATACATAATAATTATTATTATTCAATAGCAGTCAATGCAACTTTCATTTATCAATTCTCTGTACTGTATGAATGAATCATGGCTACTGTAATAGGTTACGATTTTACACATGTTTCATGACTTACTCCATAGTACAGAATTTAAATAATAATATCAGCCAATAAGAAGTTGTCTTATATATGCAAAATCATTACCAACTGCTGTTGAGTAGTTAGAATAGTATTAACGACAGTTAAAGTTAAGTGTTGGTTATTTTAAACAAAATTATGTTGGAAAAATGGAAAACATCTTAACAAAACGTTAAAAATAAACCAGCTGTTAATTTAACATTTGTTAAGCCAAATTAAACATTACTTGGAAAAACTGGCCATAAGAGTAGTACCAACATTTAAGTTTATTTAATTTTACATAATTTTTTCTAAGTGGTACACTTTAATTAATTATTTTACCTTATGTAATTTCCATGTAGCTCACCACAAGGCCACTCTTACCCAGAATTAGCAGGAATAGAGGAGTCTATATTGGAGGGGTGGTTGGAGTGTACTACGTTAAAATGGCAATATTTGTGTAGAAAAACGATTAAAATATTAAACAAAATAATGGGTATTAGCCATCGACGTAGCTTGGTCGGTTAAGGCGCTTGCCTGCCGATCCGGAGTTGCACTCGGTCGCGGGTTCGACTCCCGCTTGGGCTGATTACCTGGTTGGGTTTTTTTCCGAGGTTTTTCCCAACTGTAAAACAAAGGTCAGGTAATCTATGGCGAATCATCGGCCTCATCTCGTCAAATATAATATCGCTATCACCAATTCCATCGACACTAAATAACCTCGTAGTTGATATAGCGTCGTTAAATAACCAAGTAAAAAAATAATGGATATTAATGGACAAAATATGTAGACAAATATTAAAGGAAATAAAAACATTATTTTATATTAATAATGGAGATTTATGGCCAAAATTAAATGAAAATTCCTCAAAAATGTCCGAATAAAACAAAAGCTGCTCTTATGAGTTGAAACAGGCAAAAAATGCAAAAAAAAAAAATGCCCTAACAAATATGTCTTAAAACACTCAGTTTATCACATAACATATAAATACTAAAGCAGCTATGTTTCTGGCTTACTAGAAAAAAAGATGCAATGTCATCAAAATCCTAGCCCTAGTAATAGCAGTAAAATTATAATCACCGCTGAAAAGTGTCATATTGCTAAATACTATAATAAGAAACTGTATTGCTTAATGAACTTATTCTGAACCAGTTATACGATTGCATCACATATGCAGAATAGCAAGCAGTTCCTCCCGGCAAAGTCAGTTGCGTGTCAGAAGATATATTTCTGTAAACTTCATTCAGTACGTGGGTAACGTTCCAGTCTTCACCATCCTTCTTTGGAGAATGTAATATGTAAGTAACAGTGCAACAGATAATTCCGCATAAAAGATATATCACTTCAAATTTAAATTTTAAATAGAAATTAATTTTCCAGACTTCCTCATCTTACTGCCACGTCGAGGCTACATCGTCAGCACAGTGCACATTATTTTACATAGAATTTGTCACAACATATCGAATTCCAAAACATGTAATCTACTGGAACACATTTCCAATAAATTACTCAAAATTAAGTAAATTATACAAAAGTCTTGATTTTAACTACATACAGCAGGCATGTCAAAACCCTGCACATTGTGCAGTCGCGCACATTGTGCACTAGTCTGCGAGCAACGTGCAGTTCCTATTCCCCTACCTGGAGGGAGCGAATCGGCTTGGAGGGGAACGCGACAGGGCTGTACAGTACCTATAGTAGCAGATCAGCTTTTGTTTCAGTAACACAGATCAGTACTGGTGCTCATTGAGCTGTGATTGTGAATACGTTATGGAAAATAAAGTGAGGAGTCCACAGATATAACAAAGAGACATCATATAACATAAATGTTATGATGTTTTCCTCAGCCAATAGTAATTATTTTAAAATGAAAGGCTTTCATCATATCATGTGGACCTAATAGTGATATGAGAATTTAAATCATATTAGTAAAGTTCTCAAAATATGATATTCGCCAGCTCTTATTTCTTAATTAGTACTCTCACGGCAAGACAAACATGAAAATGATGTTGTTTTGGAGTCTGTACTAAGACAGCCATAAATGGTTAGACGACTTACAACTTTTATTTGATAAGCTGATAAGTGATGAGGATATAGTGAGTAATACATGTGAGGCTCTTGAGGTTGTAAAGGAAGGAAGAAAGCAACTATTTCTAAGGCGGAAAAATTTTCTGGAAAAATAATACATAATGGCGAATTTTCCATCTCACGTTACTATATTTTCTAATATACTTACGTTAATAAATCTTTAAACCTGACATAAAGAAAATGACCTCGCTTCACAGCTTGTGAAGTACTCTTTTAACTCAATTCAGTAACGCTCCCAACTTGCTAATACTTGCTCTCAACGTTTTCCAAATAAACTATATATAAATTTAAATTCAAGCTTAATTTATCCAATTTATTAATAATAATGTGAATTTATATTAATATACAGCAAGGAAATGATTCCGTCCCGCGCCGTGGCGTCGCGGTCTAAGGCATCCTGCCTAGGACTCGGGTTACGGAATGCGCGCTGGTTCGAATCCTCATGGGGAAAGAAATTTTCTCATGAAATTTCGGCCAGTGTATGGGACCGGTGCCCACCCAGCATCGTGATGCACTTGGGGAGCTACGATAGGTAGCGAAATCCGGTTACGCAAACCAGCTATAACGGCTGGGGGGCTCATCGTGCTAACCACACGGTACCTCCATTCTGGTTGGATGATCGTCCACCTCTGCTTCGGCATGTGGCCGTGAGGCCAGCAGTGTAAAAGCCTCACAATGTCCTATTGCATGTAACTGGGAGTAAAATAGTTTCTTTCTTAGCATTTGTGCACCAATAGTCCCAATAATGCTTGAGGAACAATGAAGAGTATTACTTTGAAATAATCAGTACCTACTATGTAAAATGAAATATTGTGTTCGTTTTTTGTTGTTTCGAAATTACTGTAATATTTATATTTTCTTCAAATACTGAATACAAATCATGTAAATAAATGATTCTTTACAAACGACTGCATTGTGAATTGTAACTGAGTAAGTCTATTCTTTCTTGTGTTACAATTATTGTCAAATATAGACACTGACAATAATTGTGTTTTTTCCTTCTCCTAAATATGTTCATAATGTCCAAATGTCAATTTAATTGAACACTAGAAGCGCAGAATAGCTTCTTGTACATCACTCCCGCTAAGAACTGGTAAGAGCAACACGTGAATGGCGCAATCTGCACAGACCGGCGTTCCGCGCACATACACTGCACTTTCAGTGTCTGATTTTTAACATGCCTGACATACAGGGTGGAATTGAAATAACCCTGCATATTTTCAAATCGAACAGATCATGATTTCTCTAATAAAAAAAGTGTGCAATATATTGGAAAGTTCATAGATTTCTCAGAAAAAATGTTTTTTTATTTTCCCAAATGTTTAATACCCTCTTATTCGTTAACTATTGCGATAGGATAGTGACTTTTCTCCATATCGATAGAAAATCTAATAAAAAATCATATATCCCCCTGGTGTATTTCAATATTGTGGACGCTTTTCCTGTAAATTTAATTTAAACCACTAATTTTCAGCCACTGAACGCTGCGAACAGATTGTAACGTCGTAGTGAGAAAGTCTCGCGTACAGAGACAGACCTGAGTTCTTTGACCTTTTACATCTTTATTACTAGAAAAAAAATTACTCTGTTAGTGGCGATGTTGCCGGACTGCTGAAACTTCAAACTGAATTTTGTAATTAACCGTGCATTTTATTGCTAAACGAATATGTCTTCTATTCCTTCAAATGTACTTATCGTCCCTGTCAATCTACAGGGTTATTTCACTTCTACCCTGTATTATTGATATTAACCACCGTAATTGGGTGACCCCAATTTTGCATGCTGTGTGTTTTAAACAAATCTTTGATATAATATTTTCAAACTGTTTTTAAAATTTATAACTGAATTTTATTTCAAATAGGTCATAAAATTGTAAATGCTGATGTGATATCATATGATATATATTATTTTAATGTACCGAAGTACATATCGTCGTTTAAGAAACAATACCGCGTAACTGACATGTTTGGTCAAAACTGTT
This sequence comes from Periplaneta americana, assembly GCF_040183065.1. Classification (NCBI taxonomy): domain Eukaryota; kingdom Metazoa; phylum Arthropoda; class Insecta; order Blattodea; family Blattidae; genus Periplaneta; species Periplaneta americana. The sequence goes on along the minus strand of NC_091128.1, from coordinate 6,919,145 downwards.
TTTTTGCACAGATGGTGCCTCCACTGTCACTGCATGCATTGACAAGCTCGGGAATTTAATTACATGTATGGTCTGCGTGCGAAGGAGGGGGGTACAATACCGCGTATCTGAAGTCACGAGAAGTCTGTTGGAAATACCGCGTATCTGACTGACAACAGATAGGCTGTTATGTCTACTCCCTGCGCGCCCTCAGTACGGAAGCTGGTTCTCGTTACTGCCTTGTGAAATTGTATCAACAGTGTGTAATATTCTGAGAAGATTAAAGAAGTGTTCAGTTTCAATTATTTAAAAGGTAAATATAATAGAATTATTTCACTAATTGAATGTTAATTGAGCTGAATTCCCGCAGAATATTACTGCAATTTCATTCACTGAAATATAGTACATTTATTATTTTATTATTATATAGGCCTACAGATACAAGAAAAGAAGAGGATAATGAATCAGACGACAGTCAGTTCAGCGAGAACGAAATCCTATCTGTGCTATGTTCTGCATTCAAGACGGGAGAAACTTCTGTGAACATTAACGAAGGTATGGCATAAGAAATATCACAGTTATTAAACGTTTATTTTTCTTCAGTTACGGAATCATAACAACAAACTTAATTTAAGTACTTTATGTAAATAATCATGAATGGGCCGCTAAAATAATTTACGCTACATTCAGTGGTGCTGAGCTTGTTCCTTCCATTTCCTCCGGGAGGAGGAAGATCTAAATTGATGATAATATTTACTACACATATTTTTAATCCATTTATATCACATTTATAAACACTAGTAATCTCATCTTATTCGTAGGTGTACTGCCTGATAATTCAAATGCAAAAGAAAACCGTCCTTCTGAAAATGGCTGCTGCAGATCAGGCATTGTCCGTCCAGTGTTAACGGTAAGGTTATGATCGTATTATGCAGTCTGGTATGATTTAAAGCACACTATTAAAATAATACCGCTAGAAATAGGATAGGACAGAAACTGAAGACAATACCCCGTCAATGAAGGATCTACACCAAATTTCGGATGCGTCTTCAGATGTAGACGACCCCGAAGAATTCGTGAGTGCTACTTATTCTACATCTTTACATTCGTCAGAAAAAGGTAAAGAGAAGAATCTACAAGTGTTTCATGGAAATTTGACAGAAAAGAAAAAGTAGTTCAAAGCCACAAAAGGGTAAGTGGAAGAAAATGGAAAATAGAAAACTTAGAATGGAAGAGGAAGCTTATCTTAGCTACAAGAGGTGGAAAGATGGCAAAGTGACACATGATACGGAAAGAGATGCAAGGAATTTGGGGCCAGAGTGTAGTTATAAAATGTGCCAAAATTCGAAAGTAAGGGGCTCTAATTTAATTTCTAATGAGAGAAGACACATCTTTCAGGCATTCTGGAAAACTATGACTTGGGAACAGAAGACCCTTTACGTATCAAATCTTTCAGTTGGATTTCACTCCTACGAAAAGACCTGGTAGTACAAGTTCTGAATCGAGAAGAAAGGGAACATTTGTCTACAACCTAAAAGTTGCTGAGAAAAAAAATTCAGGTTTGCAAAAAGATGTTCCTGTGTACATTGGGAATTAAAGAATGAACTGTGCGATATAGGTTAGCTAATAGTACTGATGGCGTCCCTTCAGTATGAAAAAAAAAATCTCGTGCAAAAGCACAGAAAAAAAGAGCATTAGTAGCCTACCTAAATTACCGTGACATTATTGTATATAGAACCAATTGTGCCATAGTTTTTATTATAGTATTCCACACTAGGGTTACTCAAGGACTACTTTTTGTGATTTCAGCATAGACCTATAATTATTTCTTTATTATGTTTAACAAATATTGTGCCTGAAAAATTATCATCATTATTACATTTTTATATGATTTTCTTTTCATTATTCGCAAGTCAGTCAAGTCCATTGTCAATAATAATAATAATAATAATAATAATATTGTTATTATTCATTATTTTATTATAAAATTATATTTGTTAGCAACATTTTTAGTAACAATTCTACTTATCTATTCAAATACGTAGTGTAAAAATAAAGTACCTGGTATCAGATTATTATTATTATTATTATTATTATTATTATATTTTTATTATTATTGTTCTTATTATTATAACAATAAGCATTGAACTGTGTCTTCTTTTTCCTTTCCCAGTTTCAGCATTTGAGTGACTAAGAATGCAGCAATCATTGTCTGGAACGTAATCTAGTGCTGATTCAAGCTACAGCCTACCGACCTTGACCTCAAGTCAGATGGTAGGACAACAATTCAGATAACACATTGACATATACAAGAGCACGAATAATATTTCCAGAAGGCAGTTTTCATGCAAAGAAAACGCTTGTCGGCATGTGTCCTGAAGCTGCTAAAGTTGTCTCACAATACCGCGTAACTAACAAAATGTAGTCAACGGCAGAATTCCAATACCGCGTAAGTGACATGGCCAAATGTCTACGGCCGTGATCATCCATTTTCACTTAGTTACAAATTAGTTATGCTATTTCATAGCCATACACCACTTTTCAAGACTATTGCGTTATTTTTATGGTTTTTATTCGATTTTTTCCTTCTCCTGTAAAATTTACATTTTGTCAGTTACGCGGTATTGGTTCTTAAGCGACGATATGATGTTTTCTTGCAGATATTCTGTGTCATCGTATGATGAAAGAGTAGTGGAACGGAGAAAAATATTCTATCCGGCACTGGGATTTGAACCCGGGTTTTCAGCTATACTTGCTGATGCTTTATCCACTAAGCCACACCGGATTCCCATCCCGGTGTCGGATCGAATCCTCTCAGTTTAAGTTCCACCTCTTGAGTTCCCTCTGGTGGCCGCCCTCTTCACTACGTCATAGATGTCTATGAACGTAGGACTAATGTCCACATATGTGCGGAGGTGCACTCGTTATGAGTTAATGGTTGGCCGGGATCCGACGGAATAAGCGCCGTCTTAAATCACGAAGTGATTTACGCATATGATATATATATATATATATATATATATATATATATGTATATATATAATTTTAATGTACCGAAGTACATATATATGATCTTTCCTTGCAGATATTCTGTGTCATCGTACGACGAAAGAGTAGTGGAACGGAGAAAAATTCTCTCCGGCACCGGGATTTAAATCCGGGTTTTCAGCTCTAGGTGCTGATGCTTTATCCACTAAACCAACGTCTCTCAAACTTTTTTGAATGGGACCACTTTTTAAAGTCAGAACAGTTCCGCAGACCACCTTACTCTTGTTCACTCCGAAAGCAAATTTATCATTTTTATAGTATTTTAATATCAGTTTATTTGTATTTTAAAGTAGAATTAATTAATTAATTAATTAATTACAATACTTTTGTAATTATATTTTTTGTAACCAATCACAAGTAACTTATAACAAATTCTGTGCAGTATTGATTCCTCCCTTGCCTGATAGCAATCAGTTGTTTGAAATCCTTCTTATGTGGTACACGCTAGTAGTTGTCCATGACTCAGTTAAATAGTGCCCATTATAAATAATGGAAATCTGCCTTCGACCCGGATTTTTTTATAAGAAAGTAACATGATGATACGCTTAATTTAGGCAGTGCTAATAGTTCGGAAGCTGTGTGTGAAGAAATATATTAATTACAGTGCCATTATAGAAATATCTAGTCCTAGTGGTAGCTATTGAATGTATGTATGTATGTATGTATGTATGTATGTATGTATGTATGTATGTATGTATGTATGTATGTATGTATGTATGTATGTATGTATGTATTTATTTATTTACACTGCAAGTGGGCAAGCACCCGGTGGCAGTGGTATATACAATATTAAATACTTTCGTAAATATGACAAGAGTTATTTGGAACTTGGATTTACTTTCTTGTGGCAATGAGAGTGAGTGCGTTGTTTGTTACGAAGTGCTTTCAAACGAGTGTATGAGACCCGAGAAATTTAAACGGCACTTAGAGACGAAACACGCAATTGTAGAAAGAAAACCTGTCGGATTTTAAAATAGGCGGAGTCTAAAATTTCTTATCGTCATCTGGAAAAACAAATAAAAAAATTAATACATAAACATGATCGATTTTCAACAAGTAAAGATGCAATTTGACACGTTCTATTATTGGTGTACGACATACAGTACGTGCCCATTTCAATGTGCAGACTCAGTGTCGGTACTTTGGTCCTCTGTTATGAATTCGGGTGGTCCCTGGCTGGGTTACAGGCTCGGTGCCAGATATGCAGGAAAAGATGGCGAGAATCGCCACGTTCATAGTGCTTTAAACCCCTCTTTTGTTGCTGAGAGTATAGTGGGAAGTGGGTAGAAGGATAGAGTAAGAAATTTCATAAAATATTAGTACTGGGAGAGAAAGTGAAAGGCGATTGCCATGTGCCATTTCCTAACTCTGAGATTTTCTGCTATAGTGTGATACGCAATTCGTTTGAATTTTATTTTTTCTTCTGTCTTTTTCGAAGGACCACAAGGGCAGAACTCGAGGACCACAGGTGGTCCGCGGACCATAGTTTGAGAAACGCTGCCGCTAAGCCACACCGGATTCCCATCCCGGTGTCGGATCGAATCCTCTCGTTAAGCATTACTTCCGGCAAGATGGTAATTCACATATCCCATTTTGTATACAAGTACTGTACTCCAACCAAGAGAAAGTCTCCAGAGAATGAGACGGGGTGATGCTGTGAATGAATTTGTATGTCATAAGATGACATAAGGTCACACACGTGGGTACTCGTATCTCTATTGGCTAACTCTCACAGCACAAACAATAACATTGTTACACACATATTTACACTACCCCAGTTACAAAATTAGATCACTCTTAATCTCCTGATCTTTTAATCCCTCCATACAGGAAATAACATATGCAGGAGAGCGCATGGTTCTGAAACTGACGTTATAACGGTAATATTATCTATCTACTTCGCTCCAATAGATGACGCAATAGTAAACACATTCCTTTCACGGTTGATCTCCTGGTTGGAGAACAGTACAGTGCCAATTTTAAATATTATATATTATAATTCCTGTAAATTACTCAAACATTAACCATTGTCCGAGTAAATTGAAACACGAACTAAATGGTAGCACCGATTTTGGCTACCTTGAGTAGAAAGTTAAAAGACGTTATAAACCAAGCAGTGTGCCATTAGACAACAATAACAAAAACAACATATATCAGTGCCTAATTGCTCAAAGTTGCAGCCTTCTAATCAAGGGGTGCCTTTTGGTGAAAACCTGGTTGAAAAGATATTAATAATTTCAAATCTGCAACATGTTCAACGCACAAACATTCTGATAATGATAACCTAGGGATTACTAGAGTTAGTCTAGGCCTATATACAGGAATATAGGAAAGAGAGGATGTGGGAAAATGGGAACCCATGATGCGCTCCTGGTTGCTACTCTCTTTCCAGCTAAAGATTGATGCAAATGTAAATAAATGCACGTGGCGTAATGGTTCCTGATTGGCTATTGGACGCATAATGTCTCCAAACTCATACTTGTCATCTTCTTCCTCACATTAATATAGTTCCTTCTAAAATAATAAAATGTATAATATACATGGAATATGAGTGAATTAAACATGCTTATAAGAACACTTTCTTACGATTTAAACAACATGTTTATATTAGTAGTTTCAGACATTGCGTGTTAAATCATTGTAACGTTTATTATGGCAACACGCATGCGTAATAGGCATTAAATCCCTCCCAAGGTGACTTGCAGCTTCACAGAGCACATCAGCACAACTGGTATAACACAGTGCGAGATTCAGTGTTGCCAACCTCAAATAAATTTCTGTAGAATTAAAGAAATTCTCCACTCTTCAAAGACTAACATTCAATCACGAATCTACAGAAAAAGAAAATCCACTATTCCCAGTAGAGAAATAATAAATATTAACCCTCTGTGAGCATTTTACAGGTTAGTTCAATGAATGTGTTGAAATGGCTGCCCTGCGTGCTCACTTGCTGAAAATAATGCGCCCTGGTGGCTGCTTTGGTAGCTAGCTTGCGATTGCGGAGTAATACATTTCGGTTTTGTTTACGTCTACTTCAATCTTTAGTTGGAAATAGTTTAGTGGAGTTAAAGTTCATCCAAGTGGGAAAACAGTCTGCTGGTTGAGTAAAGCTTGCATCACAGCAGATTATATTATTATCAGGCGCGTTGAGTTTTGTTTACCTCTGCGTTAGTGTACAATCCGGATCGTGATCATAGGTACAGTATTCTTCCGTCTCTCCCTACGATACGAACTCAGGCCATCATAGTGTATTTTAAATATTGTATAGTGAATAGTTTTTTCCAACTAATTGCAAGTATGTACTATATGGATATTCACTGTAACGCTAACGACTTCAATGCCGCTGAGGGACATGAAAACTTGTAATGTATGTATGCTATTTCATTTTCCACCTTCACTAGATTGTAATATTAACAGTAGAATATAACACAGCACATTGACGTCGTTGTTTACATTCACAGTATGTCTCTCTACTATGCTCAAGGAACTCTATAGTCAAATTGTACGCACATTGGTTGCTAAAGTGTACCGGATCCTAAGTCTGATTATTATTGTTAATCATAGCGCATTTAAGTACAATTTGAAATACCTATGCAATTTTATCATTTCCTTTGAATTGGAGTCACTTGGAAAGATTAGTCTCGATTTGTACAGAGAAACAAAACATCACGATGAAAAACCTCTGTGCCAAAAAAAAAAAAAAAAAAGACGGATTTCCATATTAGGGGGAACAAAATTACATTTCTTAAAGGGAAGTACAGTATAATTGATACAGTCAAAATTAAAACTGACCAAGTGCAAAAAAACAAAGTTGAGGAAGCTAACAAGCTGACCCATATATCTAAATGTGAGAAAATAAGAATTAATTCAACTTTATTATAGTAAACTCTATGCCAATAAATTATACTTGTAACATTTTCAGGTCATTATTCACATGAAACTGAATAATATAGTTTTTTTTTTTTTAGTTTTCTCAAAACTTTCCTTTTTGCACTTGGTCAGTTTTCATTTTGACTGTATCAATTATAATAAAAAATTAATATCAACATCTCTCTCTTCTAAAAGGTAAATCTATTTTTAATTGAAGAGTCCACTGCAAGAATGATGGATGTCATTTGGAATACATTTTGCAGGAGAAGCAATTGAAAGTTTGAAATGCTTAGCGCTCAAAGCTTAACTGAGATTTTCCGACCATTACTGGACAATGACTATCAGTGTTAATGCCATATAACTCTCTATGTACATTCTATATGTCTTAAGCTATGCATTGACAGTCTTGGTTCATTTTCGATAAGAAAGTGACATCCATCATTCTTGCAGTGGACTCTTCAATTCTTTTAACAAGAAAATGGTTTACATACAAATTAACTTTTCCTATTTCTCTTTTTGTTCCTAAAAAACCCTTCCCTCTGCGATTTGTTTATATAATTATGTAAGTTACATGTATATTAACTGAATAATTAGCCCTACTATATAGCCAGAAATTTAGTAAAACAAGTTATTGTAATAATTCCTGCCTTTATTCCAGGGCTGGGCATCGGGAGCGGAACCAGTCTCTAAACGGGGACGCTTAATATTCATCCGTCACTCAATCAACGCTGCGCGGTTTTCGGCGGGGAAGAAAGGCGATGAAGAGAAATCATAGGGCTCCCCGTGAGAGAGTAGAATCCGCTCTTGGTGCCCAGCCCTGCTTTATTCGCTACAAGTGCATGTACTTCCCTGATGTCTACTTTACGACGCTATGTACTGGATGCGCTATGCGCTCGTGATCAAGGTCGATGTTTTCTACAATGATTGGGAGCTAACATCTTCTTATCCTTGCCCTAGAGGATTTCTATGAAAACTGCTGTCACATACCTTTTCACAAAACATAAATCAATTATCGAAAATGGACGCGAATAACAAAGTCTATCTGACAGAAATATGACATGTGCCTATGAATGATTATGAAGTAAGAGAGGTGGATAAAAATAGTACTTTATGCAACGAGCCTATAATGATAGTAATTAAGACGCAAGTATGGATGTTTATGAAACGAGCGCAAGCTCGTTTCATAATATTCATACGAACGTCTTAATTACCATTATAGGCAAGTTTCATACGACTCTTTATGCTCGACCATATTTCTAACTTGAAATTATTCAGATGTATACATTTTATTTGTATCTGACAAGATCGGAAGTGACCTTGTTCTAGGTCGCGAATTGTGAGATTTGCGCAGACGCGAAATTATTGATTTTTCCCGAGGAACAATAATATCACTGACCTTGATGTAATCCCGTTAAACTTGATATAACCTTGATTATTGAATTCGACATTGAAAAACGAGATGACAAATTTAATTTATTTGAATATTATTTACAATTTACGCTAATTATTATAGTAACAGAACATAACCTTCTGCGACAGTATTGCAATTCATGCCTCCGTGACTTTTAGCTAATTCTCTTTCGATTGCATATCCGAGAATAATCGATACTTGCGGTTTTATAACGGTACAAAGCTGACTTGTCATTGGCTGAACACCTGTACTTTAATGAGTAGTGTACTTTAATGACATGCATTAAAGGACCGCTACCAGGTGTATAATTAGTACATTTCGGCATGGTCGAGCATAAAGAGACAATTACTCGTATCCATTGTGCAGATTGAACAAAATTAATATTTTTAAAGTAAGGCATATAGTCCGAAACCGGTATCAACACTTGTGTTCTAAAATGAAATCAATTCTCGAATTTTGTTCAATAAACACATTAGATATGGGATCCAGTGGTACTAATATTAAGGAAGAGCATCTGAGTAATATAATATATTATACACATAGAGTTACTTACTAGTTTGAAGATGTTGATATGCGCTTCCACACGATGCAACATGTGCTAGAAAAGGAAAAGAAACTATTAAAAATCATGTTAAAAACATAGCACTGCGTCGGTAATTGTCAGCAGTACCTTCTGATTTATTACTAATGCCAATGACAGCAAACCAAAGGAACAATGTAGCCTGCTGACATGTTCGTCAGAATAACTGCCACGAAATCTTAGATGTACACATATAACATATACATACAGGATGAATACTAAATGCCGTCTTCGAAGACCAGGGCGTAATAGACCACATCAAAACATGCATGAATAAGGTAGGAACCAATACTCTATCTTGCAATGTTTCCCGATTGTCTTTTGGGCCAAATATTATTTCCGTGTTAAACGCTTTTGTATGCAAGATTTCAGTTCAGACTGTGACTCCGACTTGCCCATATCAAACATCCCGCACTTCCAAATTACACTTCCTTACTCCAAGCATGACGCACACAGGTTTGCTAGGCCGTACAACGGGCCACTCGCGCACCACACTTTGAAAACCGGCGCCAGTTTGACGTAGGCAATGTAAACATCACGTGCTTACCTTACTTCAAAATGACAAACACATACGTATTGTAATGCCAGTTTAAACTGTCACAGTGGACAGAGAACTCACTGTACAGTTAGGTCCGAAAGTATTGTCAACCCCTTTGTTTGTATGTTGATTTGCATCCATTTTGAACATATCATAGCAGATGTGTGACGTTTCAGCTTGTTGGGTGATCCAGACCTTCATTATTACGGAACATGTGATGCGGCGCCAAGTCCTGTGTGAAGTTTTCAGCAGCAAAGGCGTGTGATTTCCCTTTGGGGAATAATTAAGCAGCATGTCTCGAAACATGGATACCAGACAATTCAAGATTTGAAGCAAGCTGTTAGGGAGGCATTCAGGGAAATCACAACGAATTTTCCTTCGGAAAATTTCGCACAGGACATGGCGCCTCATCATTTTGTGCAGCGACAATGATGGTGCCCATACTGATGTTCTGGATCACTAAACAAGCTGGAACGTAAAGCATCAACCATTGCCATACATCAATTGCAACATAATAAAAATGTATGCACAGCAACATACAAATAAGTTGGTGGGGGTGACGAGACTTACGCACCTTACTGTACAGTACTTCAAACAAACCAACTAGCCTACTGTTATTTTCTCTCAGTTCTTACGCTTAAAAGAAGAATTCCGATCATTTCAGAGACAGATATGTAATGCGAGTTTAAACAGTGATATTGCACAGAGTACTCACTGTGCAGTACTTGAAAACAATCCAACTAGCCTACTGTTATTTTCTTCGCAGTTCTTGCTCTTAAACGAAGAATTCCGATCATTTCAGAGACAGACAAGTAATGCGAGCTTAAACAGTGTTATTGTACAGAGAACTCACTGTACAGTACTTGAAAACAAACCAACTAGACTACTATTGGAGTGTAGACTTTCACGGCCGGCGTCAATAGTAGAAAAGTTTTCCGGGCTATGAGGCCGTGGTCTGTTGGTTGTGAGACCAAACGTTTCGTTCACTGCTGCGGTGAACATATTCAGTGGTGTCTATTGCTGGTGCGGCTGGTTCTACTGCGTGTGCCGATTACAGTCTGCGCTCGAAAAATCGAAAAATCGAAGGAGAATTGGGAGGAAAATTTTAAAAGGTACGCAAAACGCGTCCTTGTAAGGGGTTGGGGGCTGTACAAAACTAACTATGTGAGCTCCAAGCCTGTTGGCCACTAGTCTCACTCCGGGTTACGCTGCTCCTCTGAAGGAGCTTTAGAGAATTTTGAAGGGGAAGCCGAATTTGGACGTAACCTCTTAGGTACCACATACGCGAGGGGGGCTGAGATTGATCAAGTGATCACGGAACGGGGCGAGGAGGAGTTGGCTGGTGTTTGCCGTTAGGATGGCAAGACGCCGTCATCTGTTGTTCGATGACAAAGCATGTGAAGGCCGTCGGAAGAAGCGCCGTGAAATCTAATCTGCAATTTGAGAGGTCCCTGTCCTTTCAATTTGCGACTTATTGAGTGACCTCGTATATTTAATAGACTACTTATATTATCTGAACTAGGGCATACATCGTTTATAATAAGGGTGGAATATATATGGGGAAGGGCATATAGGTCCGTGGCCCATTTCTTATAGGGCTCATCCCGACATTTGTCTTACGCCTGAGGCAAACCACGGAATACCTTAGGCAGGATGAGTTGTCTCAATATCAGAGACTAGCCAGTTGGCTCTTAGGTTGAATGACTCTATGAATCGATGGATATATACTAGCCAATTGGCTCTATGATACTTCCATCGATCAACAAAAGTAGATATTGTTAGGGAGGGATTTTGTTTAGCCCAGTTAAGACAAGGTCATTTTAAAGCGGTTGCACTATCCAAGGAGTCTCATGGAGTTGAGTCGTGGCTACCAAAACCTGGGAGTAACGCCAGCCTCCCTGTCCTCCTGTCTCAATAGTATAGCTAATGGACCTGTCTGGTGTCTACGCCGTAACCTAGGATCATACTGGCCGAGGCCAGATATGAGCGGGTTGGGGTTAGCACGAGCTTCCGCATACAGGTTCCTAGCCAGTCGAGCAATGAACTCGTCTATGGTTGGCAACTCTAGGTCATCATGGAACTTTCTTCTCGAGGCGACTCGGGTGAGATGGGTAATAAGTCGAATCACCTGGTTTTGGACAACTTGGAGTTTACGGAGATGGGACACTGCCGCAAACCCCCATGCGGGTGCGGCATAGGTAATGACAGAGCGAATGAGGGCCTTATACGTGGTAAGTCCTACCCTCAGGTTGTCAGGAGTTAAGGCCGCTAGAATGGGATAGTGTCTAACTATCAGCCCGTTGTCCTTACGAAGAAGGGATTGGATGTGATCTCGGAAGTTGAGATGAGAGTCCATAATGATCCCTAAATATTTAATTTGGTTCATCCACGGCATTTCTCGTCCGAAAAGTGTGGGTGGTGGTGGTATGTCTTCGAGCCTCGCTCTTAGTGAAAAGAGTATGGCCTGACATTTCTCTACATTGACCTTGATTGTCCAGTCGTGGAACCACGGCTGCAGGTGATCTAAGATCGACTGCAATCTACGGGACGCTAATCTATAGGTTTTGCCCATCGCCAAGAGGGCAGTGTCGTCTGCATAGATATACAGATGACTACTTCTGCCGTGGGTATAGCGGAACGGGAGGTCATTAATGAATATATTGAAAAGTATGGGCCCGATAATGGAACCCTGTGGGACTCCTGCGTGAATTTCACGGGGGGTGGAGAAACTAGTGCCTAAACGGGTTTTGAATGTACGGCCTCGGAGGTAGTTAGAAATGAGGCGTATCATTCCATCTGGGACTCCCATGCCCAGTAACTTAACGAGGAGTCCCTCATGCCAAACCTTGTCGAATGCTCGCTCGATGTCCAGGTAAGCTGCAGCTACGACACGCTTCGTGCTCATAGCCCAGGTATTGTCCTCCGTCATGCGGAGTGCCTGGAGTGTAGTGGAACGACCAGGGTGAAAACCGAACTGCTCGTTCCTGATTTGGGGCAATACTACTTCAGTGAGGCGTCTATGTATGACCCGCTCCGCCAGTTTGCTGAGACAACTGAGGAGACTAATAGGCCTATAGTTGCTTGGATTCGTCTTATCCTTTCCGGGCTTTGGAAAGAGAACTACGTGAGCCTCTTTCCAGGGAATGGGATAGTGACCGGAAGCCAAGATGTTATTAATTATCTCTGCTATTCGCTTCATAGCTGACCTTGGGAGATGCTGCAATATAATTCCTTGGATACCGTCGGCTCCTGCGGCCTTATGAGGGCCGAGGCGACGAATGAAATGGGCGACCTCGTGGGTGTTCGTAGGTCGTATCCCATTTTCCGGCTCCCTGCTAAGGAGGTCTCGAACCGATTCCTCAACAGCTCTGATATGGGGAAAGTGTAAATTTTGTTCCACGGGTTGAAAAGTGGTCTCTAGAACGTCTGCCAGTGCGGTATCCTTCTCCTCAGGAGTAAAGGCCGTGACATCTGGACCGACTACTAATGGGTGAATATATTGAGACGGATTGGACAGAGCTCGAGATACACGCCAGACATCTGACATGTTTCTGCTGTCCATAGTTTCAACCTTGGATTTCCAAGCATCCACGACCGTTTCGTGGACCGCCTCACTGATCCGCCTGCGCAAGCGGTTCATTTCTATTCTATGTTCATCTAACCTAGTACGCTTCCACAATGTTCTTGCTCTATTGCGGGCGATCTTTAGGTCTCTAATATAGGCTGGAAGCTGCATCCGTCTCGGTATTGCAGCAACCATTGCCTTCTTTATGCACTCCGTCAGGTCGCTAACTGACCTATCTATCCCTGCCGGAGTGACTTCAGGGGGGAGTGGTGGAAGCGTAGCGGCTACCTGGTCTTGGAAGAACACCCAGTCTGCCGCCTTGTAGTTGAATTTCTCAGCGGTTGGGGAGAGTTCAACTGGGTGCATGATCTCCATTATCACCGGTAGGTGGTCGGACGGAAGATCATCCAGGGTTGTTAGTCTCGCTCTAGTTGTGAGACCTTTCACCAGAGCGATGTCTAATATGTCAGGCAGTTGATTTGCAGCAGCCGGTACGTGTGTGGGTTCCCTAGGGGCCATCACGACGTATCCGTTTCCTGTAGAATTTAGAAAAAGCCTATCGCCCTGCCGATTGGGGCGTTGACAGTTCCAGCTAGCGTGCTTCGCATTGAGGTCGCCGGCGATTACGAATCTATCGGATAGACTTGTCACTATATCTAAATCGCGTTCATTTAGTGTGCCCGGAGGACTGTAGGCAGCCATAAGCAGAAAGGGGAGTCTGCCTATGTAGGCTCTAATAGCCACTGCCTCTAATGCCGCTAGCTGGGGAAGGAGATACTCACAGTGCGCGATCGAAGAACGAACGAACACCGCTACACCTCCGCCTCTTCTACCCGCTCTATCTTGTCTATAGACTTTAAACCCCGCGCATCTTAAATTTACTTGGGGTGTCAGGAACGTTTCTGTTATAAATGCTACGTCTATATTATTAGCGTCTAGGAAAGCCCTGAACTCATGTCCAGTCTGCGCTGGCTGCATCATTGTATATATAGTGCGGGAAGGGGGGGGGGGCTAGCGGACGCGGAGCGCGTGGAAAACAGCAAACCCGCCCGCGAAGCACACTCGAGCGTGGACCGAGGCGACAACAGCAAGCCCCCCCCCCTTCCCGCACTACTGTCTTCGCGCTACGAGTTGGCGCGGAGAGTAGATAGGCGGGACGGAGGAATTTTACGCTACACTCTGACCTGAAAACTTCAGTCCGCTTACTTGGCTACAAGGGAACGGAGTCAGACATGAAATATTGTTGCTATGACTATCATCACATTTTTCAAAATTGCTGGAGTATGATCTGTCCATGACAATCGTCTGTTTATGTTCCAGCCGTGTATATTAATTCGAATCTCTCAACAAAGCCATTAGCCCCACCGCCCCCATCCTGATGGACAACAATGAGTGTTCTGGACACATTTATGGTAGTCAAAACTCCCGTAACATTTTTATCGTGCCAGCACTTGGGAAACGCTAAATTGGTAGACCTATCTATCCGCATTTCGTCCAGATACAAAATCGGTTTTTCCACTTTCCTAAGCTTTCTTATTTGCTGTAGATATCTTAACGTATTCTAATTTACAGTGTTTTCCTATATTTTTTTCCTGCACACTTCTTCCACCACAAATCCTTCTTCTTCAATATTCGTCTTAATGTTGTCTTTCATTTCAAATCAATTTTCTCTTGTAAAAGGGTAGAAGTTTGTTGCAGCTTGGTACTATTTTTTTTACTTGTTATTTAACGACACTGTAATAGATACTAGCTTCTTCAGTGTCGATTGAATTGATGATGGCGAGATGGTATTTGGCGAAATGAAACCAAGGATTCGCCATAGATTATCTGACATTCTCTTGGGAAAACCTCGGAAAAAACCCAACCAGGTAGTCAGCGCAAGCGGGAATCGAACTCACTCCCGAGCGCAACTGCAGATCAGCAGGCATACGCGCTACCTCCTGAGCTACGCCGGTGGCCCTCTTTCTTTTTCAAATAAAAATTCTCAATTATATCTTTTTGTCAATCTCCCGTCGAAGTCATCTACATTTGCGTTTCGCTAGTCTGGAAGTTTCCGTTTTTTTTTTCTCCCTCAGGTGTCGACAACGCACTTTGTTCTGTGCAGTCTTTCATTTCATTCCTTATACGCTGTATTGTTCTTGTGGATACATTAGAGTACTTTTCTACCTTTGCCGTAGGTTTCGTAAGAGGAATGCAAAGGCACTGTTGTTCTTTTTCTTCATCGCAGAATTATTTTGTACTTCTAATAATATTTCTTTCTTCGCTATAGATTGCCAATCCTTGTTTCCTCTTTGTCGACATATTTACAATAAACAAAAAACTGCTATAAACCTAAATAACAGTATACAATAACATAAATTCTATTAACTATATTATTATTAACACGAAAAGCAAAGGATAACTAAAGCAATACAAAGATTTGCGGTATACTGAAAACAATTGTCTTGTTGAAACTAATAAAACACTACAATAAAAACCGCACTATTATTTTCACAAAGTCGCAAAGACTCACAGACACATGTAGTAGATGTTTGTGAAACAGGAATATTGCAGTGAACAGCGCGCTGCGCATGCGCGACTGTTTCCCCTCCGCCCCGTCTAAGTACTTCAGCCGCCTTCTCCTGGCGTGACAACAGTATATATACAACGATGCAGCCAGCGCAGACTGTATCATCCTGCCTAAGGTTTTTCCGTGGTTTTCCTAAGGCGTTAAGACAAATGTCGGGATGAGCCCTAAAAGAAATGGGCCACGGACCTGCATTCACTTCCCCAGACATTGGTGACGGCTCAAAATTAATGATTATTCACATCGAACTCGGGCCCTAACAGAATTCAATCGTCCCCTTGTACAGATCACTGGAGTCACCAAAGAGCCAATTGGCTGGTCTCCTGATCTGAGAAAAATCATCAAAGAGCCAATTGGCTATTGTAAGATTAATACCTACGCGTTCGAATCTTCAAACAGCCAAACTGGCTATCACCGTTTCGTGCCTAGACTTCTCCTCCATCGCGTCTCTCCTCCGGATCAGGTCGCTGTACTTCTGCCGCTCCTCCCCCCCCCCCGTATGTTGTAGCTAATCAGTTACGTCCATTTTCGGCTTACCCACTGGAAATTTCTAGCGCTCCTTCACTGGGGCGGCGAAACCCGAAGTGAGACAAGTGGCCTAGAGCCTTGGAGCTCACATATTCAGTTTTTCACAGCCCCAACTCCCCCCTTGCAAGGACGTGTTTTCACGTATCTTTAAAGTTTATCCTCCCACTTCCCCCCACTCATTCACTCAGCGCGGACTGTAATCGGCACACGCAGTAGAACCAGCCGCACCAGCAATAGACACCACTGAAGATGTTCACCGCAGCAGTGAACGAAACTTTTGGTCTCACAACCAACAGACCACGGCCTCATAGCCCGGAAAACTTTTCTACAACTAAACTACTGTTATTTTCTTCGCAGTTCTTGCGATTAAACGAAGAATTCCGATCATTTCAGACACAGACAAGTAATGCGAGCTTAAAAAGTGATATTGCACAGAGAACCCACTGTACAGTACTTGAAAACAAACCAACTAGCCTACTGTTATTTTCTTAGCAGTTCTTGCGCTTAAACGAAGAATTCCGATCATTTCAGAGACAGATATGTAATGCGAGTTTAAACAGTGATATTGCACAGAGAACTCACTGTACAGTACTTGAAAACAAACCAACTAGCCTACTGTTATTTTCTTAGCAGTTCTTGCGCTTAAACGAAGAATTCCGATCATTTCAGAGACAGATATGTAATGCGAGTTTAAACAGTGATATTGCACAGAGAACTCACTGTACAGTACTTGAAAACAAACCAACCAGCATACTGTTATTTTCTTCGCAGTTCTTGCCATTAAACGAAGAATTCCGATCATTTCAGAGACAGACAGGTAATGCGAGTTTAAACAGTGATATTGCACAGAGAACGCACTGTACAGTACTTGAAAACAAACCAACTAGCCTACTGTTATTTTCTTAGCAGTTCTTGCGCTTAAACGAAGAATTCGGATCATTTCAGAGACAGATATGTAATGCGAGTTTAAACAGTGATATTGCACAGAGAACTCACTGTACATTACTTGAAAACAAACCAACTAGCCTACTGTTATTTTCTTAGCAGTTCTTGCGCTTAAACGAAGAATTCCGATCATTTCAGAGACAGATATGTAATGCGAGTTTAAACAGTGATATTGCACAGAGAACTCACTGTACAGTACTTGAAAACAAACCAACCAGCATACTGTTATTTTCTTCGCAGTTCTTGCCATTAAACGAAGAATTCCGATCATTTCAGAGACAGACAGGTAATGCGAGTTTAAACAGTGATATTGCACAGAGAACGCACTGTACAGTACTTGAAAACAAACCAACTACAGTTATTTTCTTCGCAGTTCTTACGCCTAAACGAAGAATTCCGATCATATCAGGGACAGACAGGTACACGTCGCACACATCACATAGTTATTGTGTTTTTGACATTTAACTCCAAATACTACAGGCTGTTGGACGAAAGTAACTAATACTCCATTTGATTTTGAGTATTGCCCCTAATATCTCCGTAACTAATCATCATAAAATGACGGTTCTTATCTCGAATTTCAGCAACACAATATCCTCTAACACACTCCTGTCTTCCAAGACGACGTTTAGTAATCAGCCTGTATATACACAGTGTGTCCCATTTAATTTTTTACCTCCAATAGCGTGTGAAATATTTCAAATATGCACAAACCGACAATTAAAAGTTAAATTAACTTACATCTGATACATGTAAAGCAGAGGTCTGCATCGTACGTTTTCGCTCGAGCGCCAAGTAGTTCATAGCATAATCCGATAGGTAGCGCACATGCATGATGGGTAAAATTGTCGCGAGCGATAAATCCTCGAACGACATAAGCCGAGCGTTAGACATCCGTGCTTGTTACAGTGATGAACTGTGTAGTAACATCATAGATGTTTATCATTTCGAAACTTTGCAGTGTTTAACTAACCTCTCCATAGCACTACTACAGAACTTGCTTTAAAATGTAATATAAATATTGTAGGTAAACTTCCCCCCCCCCACACGGGAGTGATTTTGTTTTTGCCTCTTCTGATAGCTGTTATTGTATGTAAATGTAATTATTATAAACGAAGAACACAATCACGATAATGCAAGAACCGTATCAAGTTTTCTAGCAACAACAATAATCTCTAATTAATAAGGTATCAATCGTTGCGTCTGTACATTTGTCCCGCATGATTATTCGTTTTATTATATTTTCTGTGACGTTATCTCTGTACTAATATTGTTATTAATCTACTGCTATATCAATAATATTTTGTAAAACGTTTCTACATTGTCGCAGTATATAGGCGGAACACTATAGGCCTATATGCACCTATCATATTATATAATATGTGGTACATCAAATATTGAATAATTATTAATTGGCAATAATAACTATATATCGGAGTTTTTCGTACTATTTTATTCAGAACTTCACGTTACTGTTTTGGTACGTTCCATTAAACGTCTGTCATAAACGCAGAAAATAAAGCCTTATTTTTACCGTGTGAGCAAAACATATGTGCATCTTATCTGTCGCCTTCCATACAAGATAACACATGTCGGTGAGATGACCTTGTACTGTGCTTCTATTCATTACGAGCGTATCACGACCGATCTTATCTCACTCGAGGGTGCGACATTCGACCGAGTTCAAGTGAGCGATTTAACTCCAATGCAGCACTGTGATGTAAAGTAATTTTTGTACCTGATATAATTTTCAAGATATTAGAGTCATCTTTCTTTTTTTAAATGGGAACCAACTATGTTTTGTATTGCAAATGATACGTTAGCTCTGTGTAATAAGATATGGCTGCTTTATTGGCTGTTTGAATGTCACCGGTAAGAGTAAACATTAACAATGTCTGACCAAGATTCGAATAAGAGGAGGACAAATCTGGTTACATTTCTGCGTCAATTAAATCACAATTAGAAGGTACATTTTAATACTACGTACGTGTTACACATGTTGAAGTAAGACATAAAAGTAGTGTAGAATAAAAAATAAACAATTATTCTCAAAAAACAAAACAAAATCTCCGGTGTGCAATGACATTTCTCGCCGATGGCTAATCTTTCACTTGTCCAGTACAGAACTGAAGAAATAAGGGTTGTACTGAGTAGTGTAGCCTACAGTATTATAGTGTGTTCGGTCTTCAATTAAGTCAACATGATGAGGTTGCGTCAGACATTGTTTATGTTTACTCTACTAGGTGACATTCAAACAGTCTGTAAATTAATCAGTTGTTATTAGACAGAGTTAATGGAACATTTGCAATACTTACATACTTACTTACTGGCTTTTAAGGAACCTGGAGGTTCATTACCGCCCTCACATAAGCCCGCCTTTGGTCCGTACCCTGAGCAAGATTAATATATTCTCTATCATCATATCCCACCTCCCTCAAATCTATTTTAATATTCTCCTCCCATCTACTTCTCGGCCTCCCTAAAGGTCTTTTCCCCTCCGGCCTCCCAACTAACACTCTATATGCATTTCTGGATTCACCCATACGTGCTACATGCCATGCCCATCTCAGATGTCTGCATTTAATGTTCCTAATTATGTCAGATGAAGAATACAATGCGTGCAGTTCTGTGTTGTGTAACTTTCTCCATTCTCCTGTCACTTCATCTCTCTTAGTCCCAAATATTTTTCTAAGCACCTTAATTTCAAACACCCTTAACCTATGTTCCTCTCTCAGAGTGAGAGTCCAAGTTTCACAACCATAAAGAACAACCGGTAATATAACTGTTTTATAAATTCTAACTTTCAGATTTTTTGACAGCAGACTGGATGATAAAAGCTTCTTAACCGAAAAATAACAGGCATTTCCCATATTTATTCTGTGTTTAATTTCCTCCCGAGTATCATTTGTATTTGTTACTGTTGCTCCCAGATATTTGAACTTCTCTACCTTTTCAAAAGATAAATTTCTAATTTTTTAATTTCCATTTCGTACAATATTCTCGTCACGGGACATAATCATATACTTTGTCGATGTTTTCTACAATGATTGGGAGCTAACATCGTCTTATCCTTGCCCTAGAGGATTTCTATGAAAACTGCTGTCACATACCTTTTCACAAAACATAATTCAATTATCGAAAATGGACGCGAATAACAAAGTCCATCTGACGAAAATATGACATGTGCCTATGAATGATTATGAATTAAGAGAGGTGGATAAAAATAGTACTTTATGCAACGAGCCTATAATAATAGTAATTAAGACGCAAGCATGGATGTTTATGAAACGAGCGCAAGCTCGTTTCGTAATATTCATACGAGCGTCTTAATTACCATTATAGGCAAGTTTCATACGACTTTTCATGCTCGACCATATTTCTAACTTGAAATTATTCAGATGTATACATTTTATTTGTATCTGACAGCATCGGAAGTGACCTTGTTCTAGGTCGCGAATTGTGAGATGTGCGCAGACGCGAAATTATTGATTTTTTCCGAAGAACAATACTGTCACTGACCTTGATGTAATTCCGTTAAACTTGATATAACCTTGATTATTGAATTCGACATTGAAAAACGAGATGACAAATTGAATTTACTTGAATATTATTTACAATTTACGCTAATTATTATAGTAACAGAACATAACCTTCTGCGACAGTATTGCATTTCCAGCCTCCGTGACTTTTCGCTAATTCTCTTTCGACTGCATATCCGAGAATAATCGATACTTGCGGTTTTATAACGGTACAAAGCTGACTATTCATTGGCTGAACACCTGTAAGCTGACTTGTCATTGGCTGAGTAGTGTACATTAATGACATGCATTAAAGGACCGCTACCAGGTGTATAATTAGTACATTTCGGCATGGTCGAGCATAAAGAGACAATTACTCGTATCCATTGTGCAGATTGAACAAAATTAATATTTTTAAAGTAAGGCATATAGTCCGAAACCGGTATCAACACTTGTGTTCTAAAATGAAATCAATTCTCGAATTTTGTTCAATAAACACATTAGATATGGGATCCAGTGGTACTAATATTAAGGAAGAGCATCTGAGTAATATAATATATTATACACATATAGTTACCTCAGGGGTGAAGACGTTTGTCTGAGCCCACACACGGTGCAACTTGCGCTGGAAAAGGTAAAAAGAAACTATTAAAAAATCATGTTAAAAACATAGCACTGCGTCGGTAATTGTCAGCAGTACCTTCTGATTTATTACTAATGCCAATGACAGCAAACCAAGGAAACAATGTAGGCTGCTGACATGTTCGTCAGAATAACTGCCACGAAATCTTAGATGTACACATATAACATATACATACAGGATGAATACTAAATGCCGTCTTCGAAGACCAGGGCGTAATAGACCACATCAAAACATGCATAAATAAGGTAGGAACCAATACTCTATCTTGCAATGTTTCCCGATTGTCTTTTGGGCCAAATATTATTTCCGTGTTAAACGCTTTTGTATGCAAGATTTCAGTTCAGACTGTGACTCCGACTTGTCCATATCGAACATCCCGCACTTCCAAATTACATTTCCTTACTCCAAGCATGACGCACACAGGTTTGCTAGGATTCAGTCCAAGGCCGTACAACGGGCGACTCGCGCACCACACTTTGAAAACCGGCGCCAGTTTGACGTAGGCAATGTAAACATCACGTGCTTACCTTACTTCAAAATGACAAACACATACGTATTGTAATGCCAGTTTAAACTGTCACAGTGGACAGAGAACTCACTGTACAGTTAGGTCCGAAAGTATTGTCAACCCCTTTGTTTGTATGTTGATTTGCATCCATTTTGAACATATCATAGCAGATGTGTGACGTTTCAGCTTGTTGGGTGATCCAGACCATTATTACGGAACATGTGATGCGGCGCCAAGTCCTGTGTGAAATTTTCCGCAGCAAAGGCGTGTGATTTCCCTTTGGGGAATAATTAAGCAGCATGTCTCGAAACATGGATACCAGACAATTCAAGATTTGAAGCAAGCTGTTAGGGAGGCATTCAGGGAAATCACAACGAATTTTCCTCCCGAAAATTTCGCACAGGACATGGCGCCTCATCATTTTGTGCAGCGACAATGATGGTGCCCATGCTGATGTTCTGGATCACTAAACAAGCTGGAACGTAAAGTATCAACCATTGCAACATAATAAAAATGGATAAGTTGGTGGGGGTGACGAGACTTACGCACCTTACTGTACAGTACTTCAAACAAACCAACTAGCCTACTGTTATTTTCTTCGCAGTTCTTGCGATTAAACGAAGAATTCCGATCATTTCAGAGACAGACAAGTAATGCGAGCTTAAACAGTGTTATTGTACAGAGAACTCACTGTATAGTACTTTAAAACAAACCAACTAGACTACTGTAATTTTCTTCGCAGTTCTTACGCCTAAACGAAGAATTCCGATCATATCAGGGACAGACAGGTACACGTCGCACACATCACATAGTTATTGTGTTTTTGACATTTAACTCCAAATACTACAGGCTGTGGGACGAAAGTAACTAATACTCCATTTGATTTTGAGTATTGCCCCTAATATGTCCGTAACTAATCATCATAAAATGACGGTTCTTATCTCGAATTTCAGCAACACAATATCCTCTAACACACTCCTGTCTTCCAAGACGACGTTTAGTAATCAGCCTGTATATACACAGTGTGTCCCATTTAATTTTTTACCTCCAATAGCGTGTGAAATATTTCAAATATGCACAAACTGACAATTAAAAGTTAAATTAACTTACATCTGATACATGTAAAGCAGAGGTCTGCATAGGACGTTTTCGCTCGAGGGCCAAGTAGTTCATAGCATAATCCGATAGGTAGCGCACATGCATGATGGGTAAAATTGTCGCGAGCGATAAATCCTCGAACGACATAAGCCGAGCGTTAGGCCTCCGTGCTTGTTACAGTGATGAACTGTGTAGTAACATCATAGATTTTTATCATTTCGAAACTTTGCAGTGTTTAACTAACCTCTCCATAGCACTACTACAGAACTTGCTTTAAAATGTAATATAAATTGTGTAGGTAAACGTTTTTTTTTTTCTTTTCCCCCACACGGGAGTGATTTTGTTTTTGCCTCATGTGATAGATGTTATTGTATGTAAATGTAATTATTATAAACGAAGAACACAATCACGATAATGCAAGAACCGTATCAAGTTTTCTAGCAACAACAATAATCTCTAATTAATAAGGTATCAATCGTTGCGTCTGTACATTTGTCCCGCATGATTATTCGTTTTATTATATTTTCTGTGACGTTATCTCTGTACTAATATTGTTATTAATCTACTGCTATATCAATAATATATTGTAAAACGTTACATTGTCGCAGTATATAGGCGGAACACTATAGGCCTATATGCACCTATCATATTATATAATATGTGGTACATCAAATATTGAATAATTATTAATTGGCAATAATAACTATATATCGGAGTTTTTCGTACTATTTTATTTACAACTTCACGTTACTGTTTTGGTACGTTCCATTAAACGTTTGTCATAAACGCAGAAAATAAAGCCTTATTTTTGCCGTGTGAGCAAAACATATGTGCATCTTATCTGTCGCCTTCCATACAAGATAACACATGTCGGTGAGATGACCTTGTACTGTGCTTCTATTCATTACGAGCGTATCACAACCGATCTTATCTCATTCGAGGGTGCGACATTCGACCGAGTTCAAGTGAGCGATTTAACTCCAATGCAACACTGTGATGTAAAGTAATTTTTGTACCTGATATAATTTTCAAGATATTAGAGTCATCTTTCTTTTTTTAAATGGGAACCAACTATGTTTTGTATTGCAAATGATACGTTAGCTCTGTGTAATAAGATATGACTGCTTTATTGGCTGTTTGAATGTCACCGGTAAGAGTAAACATTAACAATGTCTGACCAAGATTCGAATAAGAGGAGGACAAATCTGGTTACATTTGTGCGTCAATTAAATCGCAATTTGTAGGTACATTTTAATACTACGTACGTGTTACACATGTTGAAGTAAGACATAAAAGTAGTGTAGAATAAAAAATAAACAATTATTCTCAAAAAACAAAACAAAATCTCCGGTGTGCAATGACATTTGTCGCCGATGGCTAATCTTTCACTTGTCCAGTACAGAACTGAAGAAATAAGGGTTGTACTGAGTAGTGTAGCCTACAGTATTATAGTGTGTTCGGTCTTCAATTAAGTCAACATGATGAGGTTGCGTCAGACATTGTTTATGTTTACTCTACTAGGTGACATTCAAACAGTCTGTAAATTAATCAGTTGTTATTAGACAGAGCAAATGGAACATTTGCAGTACTTACATACTTACTTACTGCCTTTTAAGGAACCTGGAGGTTCATTACCGCCCTCACATAAGCCCGCCTTTGGTCCGTACCCTGAGCAAGATTAATACATTCTCTATCATCATATCCCTCCTCCCTCAAATCTATTTTAATATTCTCCTCCCACCTACTTCTCGGCCTCCCTAAAGGTATTTTTCCCTCCGGCCTCCCAACTAACACTCTATATGCATTTCTGGATTCACCCATACGTGCTACATGCCATGCCCATCTCAGATGTCTGGATTTAATGTTCCTAATTATGTCAGATGAAGAATACAATGCGTGCAGTTCTGTGTTGTGTAACTTTCTCCATTCTCCTGTAACTTCATCTCTCTTAGCCCCAAATATTTTTCTAAGCACCTTATTCTCAAACACACCCTTAACCTATGTTCCTCTCTCAAAGTGAGAGTCCAAGTTTCAGAACCATAAAGAACATCCGGTAATATAACTGTTTTATAAATTCTAACTTTCAGATTTTTTGACAGCAGACTGGATGATAAAAGCTTCTTAACCGAATAATAACAGGCATTTCCCATATTTATTCTCTGTTTAATTTCCTCCCGAGTATCAGTTGTATTTGTTACTGTTGCTCCCAGATATTTGAACTTCTCCATCTCTTCAAAAGATAAATTTCTAATTTTTATATTTCCATTTCGTACAATATTCTCGTCACGAGACATAATCATATACTTTGTCTTTTCGGGATTTGCAATACAAAAGATAACAGCCATTATTTAAAAGGAAACCAACTAAGCCTAATATTTTGAAAATTATTTCATATACAAAAAATACATTACGTATATTAGATGTCCCCTTCGATTTAATTTAACTTGTAATTGTCGGTTTCTGGATATCTGAAATATTTCACACGCTATCGCAGGTGACGGCGTTAAGTGGGCCATCCTGTATATATCTTCATATTTGTGCATTGAATTTATTGGACATATGAAATTATTAACACTTCTTTAGCCAAGTATTTACAGAAACAAAGGATAATGGTGGACTAAGTGTAATATTCCACTGGTTTTATTAATTCTATCAGTAACGATTGTACTTTAGTGGCCTGGTTAGTATAGGCGAATTATGACACTTTAAATATATGTCTAATTCCTTTAAGGAGAGAGGATGTTATTTTTTTTAACTTTTTTTTTTTCTATTTGGTGTAAATTATTAATTTTATGTATGTAGAGAGCTCATATCTGTGGCAACTCAATGAAATAAAAATATTTTGAAAAAAAAATTATTTGGGGGCCCAAATTTTTAAAAAATATATGCCCAATGCAGGATTGTCCAAAAAACGATATATCTAAACCGTTTTTAAAGATAGATTCAAAATGTTTTTGCAATGTATTTGCAAAAGTATGTTCTACAAACTGTCTGTAACAGAATTTTGATATTAGTCCCTAGGTTTGTAAAATAAACAATTAAAATTTAGTAACAATTTTCTGATTTCCTTTCTTGCAAACAAACGGACGTATTTTTAAAATGAAATCAATTAACAAAATTCTGTTACAGACAAAAGTTTCCTAATAGTCTAAAGAATGTGTGTTCTAAATTTCATGCATGTATCTTTAATAGTTCAGAAATTATAATCATTTTGTCTGGTAATGTAGCAAAAAAATTTAAGTTACTGGAAACGGACAAAAGCGGGCGTGTGATTTAAAAATACATAGCGCAGGAAGTTTAAAATTGACGTCTCAACGTGCGATAAGGGCACAAATACCCACAAAATGTTATGCAATGCATTCCACACATATCAAAGGGTATTTTAAAGAAAAAAATCAATTTTTTGAAAATTTAATTTACCGGAAAGAACAATAAAAGTGGGCGAGTGATTTAAAAATGCATAACGCAGGAAGTTTAAAATTGGCGATCCACAAATATCACAGAGTATTTTAAAGAATTATTTTTCTTAAATTAAGTCATTTTTCATCAAAAATACCATCATCTCCCCTTAAATAACAGCCTGATACTGAAGCGGTACCTTCTGATAAATACCCGGCTGAGAGGATAGTAATAATTTCAAATCTAGAACTTGTTCAATGAATAAAAATTGATAAAAGTAATCTAGGTCTTATAAAGACTAATCTATATAGTGGAATACACAACAGAGGGGGAGGGGGCGGAAAGATGGGAACCCATGATGCGCTCCTCAAAAATAAATCAAATTAAAATGATAGAATAGTCACTGTCGGGCTTCATGTTCATAGCAACCAACCGTGAGGAATTCTATTACGAATATGGTTTTAGATGTGAGTTTTTTCAGAAGTCCTGAAATTCACTCTATTCATCATTTCTTAGTCGGTTCTTTACGTTTAGAACTACATCGATCGAAAAAAGGAAATCTACCCTAAAAAGTAGTACCAATCATAGATTCAAAGTGAGTCTGTTTAGGGATTTCAACAAAATTAGGTTACATCAGTTACATCTAGTAGAATAAGCGTCAGTTCTACAAAGTGCTGAGGAATGGAAAATGCTTCAAACAATTCTAAACAGAGATCAAAGGGATGTATTGGAATAAACAGACAGAGAAACAGGAAGAAGGGATTGAAAATTCGGGATGAAGGCGTGGCAAAAGTCATCTTCGACAAAAAGGAGTCACATATTATGTGAAATTCCTGTCCACAGATACAGTATATAAATGTAAAATTGAATAATATTATAAAAATAATCAATATCCATAAGATAAGCAAGAAGAAAATTTGAACTACAATTGTCGTAACTATTATTTTAAACTTTTATTAAATTACTATTATTATTATTATTATTATTATTATTATTATTATTATTATTATTATTATTATTAAATGGTAATTATTCTCTTAGTAATGTCATAATTACTAGGAGAGATAGTATTATAGATCTTGGTGTCTTACTTAATTCTGGGCTACATCATATAGGAATGGGATGGGTGTGGGATAGAAGTGATAATAACTGGAGGAATATAGGGTCTAATGTGAAGATGCGTTTAATTGATATCGAGAGGCAAGAGATTGAGCTCCAATGTTCGGAAAAGTCCTCACTACATTTACAATCAGATCCCATGCTTAACTGGGGGAGGTGTGACTGCATAAATTCTTGTAACAAAGGCAGTAGAGCAGGTTTAGCGTGGCTAAGATTGGGGGTTATGAAGGTTAATAAAATTGTCAACGAAGAAGGAGAGCGCCTTTGTCCCCTTTGCAGAGAAAAGGACTCCTACAGGCATATTTTAATACAGTGTGTCGAATTGCAACAAGTACGGAGAAAATATCTACCACCCTCGATGCTAAATCAGAATAGGAGTTCGCTTGCATGTCTTGACCTCATGGGGAATAGAGAATACGAACAAAAGACTGGATTGTTTTTCTTGAAGGTGAGACAGATTAGAAGTGCAGCTGTGGAAGTTTGTGATACGAACTGACGAAGGGATAATGGTATCTACCCAATTATATACTTTTATGTCTGTCTATCTATTTGAGCATGTAATCTTAAACTAGTTATATTGATCACTTGTAACTGATATGACTTAGCTTAAAACTGTACATTTGGCTTTGACAGGGTTAGTTTCTTCAAAATATTATGAATTCATGATATTTTTCTTCATCGCATACCATGAAGTAGTAGTTCATTACAGTTTATGACATGGATAGAAAGAAACGCATACAACTAAAAAATATGCATGCAGTTTTTTTCATAAAGGAAATATGTTTATCGTTAAATTATACCTCCTGTTATAATGATTATGGCTTTAAATTTACCTTTATTAAAATATATCTCATAAGAGGTTATCAAATAATATTTCTGCCTTGAAATCTTTAGTAAAATATTAGTAAATGATTAAGTTGTATATACTTTACTTATGTATACCGTCCAGTTCCACAACAGCACTAAGCAAGTGAGCAAACACAATAATTGCTTATCACATGTGCAAATATCTTAGAGAAAAAAATACGCTGGTGAATTCAAAATCCCCTTCCCTACCTGTACGGGCTATTCCGTATGAAATCGATCAGTAAAAAACCTCGCATTTTTTATACTCTAATTTTTTCCCTATTTATACAAGATGGTGAGGGGAGTGCATTTTCAAAAATATACTATCGAAAGTCAAACGGTTTTCGTATTATTGAGCGACAAATTTAGCGTATTTTATAAAAACAAGCCTCTTTCAGCGCTCCGAACTCTGGAACCATTTACTGCAGAACATTGAACGAGAGCTTATTTTGAAGCTGACATCTTGTAGGTTATGTTAAGAAGTAATCCTTATTTTTATTGTACACAGAGAGACAGATAATCTCATTTTACTTGCTTTTAGGATTTTTGGCCATTTGTAAAAATTAAAAAAAATATATATATATTGAGAAAAAGCCTTGCATTATTAAGAGGGATTCGGCATTGTTTGCTTAGTGGTACGGCAATAAGTTTCGAGGGTATTAAATAGATTATTTTCACACGCCTAGACTTGAACGGCGCTTATACCGCACACACTGGCTGAGAGTTGAAGATAAGCGAGTGTTGGGCGTCATTTTACTCCTGTGTTTATGAAAAGCTGTGATAAAGCTAGCTCAGCCATGCGCTTACTAGACAACACATCACGTGTTTGTCTCCTGGCCTTGCTTGTCTCTGGCTAGCTCCCGCCTCACAGCCAGCTGGTTACTTCACGCGCGTACTATTTATTTTCTTTATTTGATATTTTCAATACATTCTTATCAACATACCATAAGTAAAAAATATGTGTTTATTTGTACTTTCAATGCGGAATCTAACTATATATTTTTAAAATATTTTGTTCCTGGCCAAAGGCGTCTTAATGAGGAAAAAATCTAAATTTCTCCATTTCCATAAAAAGTAAGAAAATCTGTTTGTATGTCAATATAAACTCTAATTTCTCAGCATCAAAATAAACCATGATTTTGATCATTGGATGAAAGGGTTTCGGAGCTACAACAGTTTGAATTTGCTAATTTTATGAAAATACGATAAATTTAAATATTTTAAATTTAAACACTTTGCACAAAGCATTGTATCACAGTTCTCTACGTACAAAAAAGTTTCATTTATTTAGAAATTGTAAGGTCAATTTTCTCTATATTTCGGTCGATTTGAGATGGAATAGCTCGTACGCAACTTCCACTCTAATTCATATACATGGAAGAGTTACTCACCCCATATCCACTTCCTGTTACTGTTCCATACACTCTGAAATGTCGCCTTGTCGCTTCACGTTCGGCATCAGCTGCTTCCTGCGAAACGAAATGAATGAAAGAATAACAGTCATTTTACAAAAATAAGAAATTGTCTTCAGGCCTAAACAATTTTACAGAACGAAAGGTAAGTACACATTGTGGGAGAATGGAATGTAGACTTCAGTGTTTTCAAAAATGTCTGATGACCAGAAAAAGTTTTATTGGAAAAGTGCTGGTACCTTCAATTAATGGCACAGTGTTTTTTCCTCAAAACATCTTACGAACAAGAAGATATATGCCTAATAGTAAAGAAAAAGAAACGTCACTTTCAGCAACGAAACGTGTCATGCAAATTGAAGCAAACACATCACAGAAAATGAAATCATCAAATAGCAAGAAGTCTCACATGATGACTCTCATAGACATTAATCAGATACATAAAACATACTGCATAAAGACTTTCAAGCCATCCTACCACTATAAACAGGTTGTTATTACTTGGAAAATCGTGCGTAATTGGCTTGTTATGGCACAAGTGTCGACAAAAAGCAATGACGTATTTGTAATGATGTAATACCGGAACGCTTGCTATCTTGGTTATGCATTATACGCGCGAAGTAGCAAGAAATGAAATGCAGGACAGAAGGCAACGTATCGTTTATTTCCAATCTTTAACAATTTTTGTATCACTTTTGTAATATCACATAAAACAGTTCTGTGAATCAGAGGAAGCACATTAACAAAATAAATAAACTGTTGTAACATAACCCCCAACATTATATTATACTGTATTGTATTAATTATCCATTAACAACTGAGCTTATAACTAGACAAGAATATTTGACTGCTATAAAATAATTGAAGCCTAAAAAATCTTGTGGCCCAGATGATTTACCTCCATATGTATTGAAAGTTTGTTTCGAAGTACTTATGTATCCTTTATGTTTGTTGTATAACTTAATTTTAAAACGAAAAACTTTTCCGAAAATGTGGAAATTAACAAAGGTGTTTAAATCTGGTGATAATAGTAAAATTGAAAATTATAGACCCATTGCAATAGTGTGTGCCCCGTCCAAGGTATTTGAATAGATTCTATATACACGAATTTTTCAACATGTTTATAGTGCAACTGATATAAATCAGCATGGATTTTACACCCATAGGTCTACCACAACAAATCTAATTAATTTTACACAAAAGGCATTTAATACATTACATAATCGCAGAAATTTAGACGTGATTTACCTTGACTTTTCCAAAGCGTTTGATAAAATTGACCATAAAATTTTAATTAATAAACTTTCAAGTTTTGGTTTATCTTTTTCATACTTACAGTTAATAACGTCATATCTTACCAACAGGCAGCAGTATGTTTCATTCAATCAAGTAAAATCAAAACCATTCACAGTAACTTCAGGCGTACCCCAAGGATACAACCTTGGTCCCTTGCTCTTTTTACTTTATATCAATGACTTGCCTAAACAGATTTTGCACACTAAATGTTTACTATATGCTGATGATGTTAAATTGTATAAAGTCATTGACAAACAACAAGACGTTTTTGATCTACAGCTTGATTTGGACAGACTATATAGATGGAGAATCGATAATTTTCTTCTGTTAAATCTTAATAAATGTTGCTTTATGACATATTCTAAAAATAAGACAGTTGCTCAAAATTCGTATGAAATTAATGGTGTGAAGTTACCTAGAGTACAATCATTTAAGGATTTGGGTGTATTTTATTTTACACACAACTTATGTTTTAAAATGCACTTAAATCACGTGGTAATTGATGCATATAGAAAATCAGGATTTATAATCAGAAATACAAAAGAATTAAAAAATGTAAATACTACTGATACTCTATATAAAACTCTAGTTAGGAGTAAGCTAGAGTATGCGTCTGTAATATGGTCACCTCAGTTCCAGTCCCATCAGATGCAAATAGAAAGGATACAGAAAAGATTTTTACGTTATTTATATTAAAAAAGACATCACGCGTCGTCTTCTGACAAGCAAATTTCATATAATCAGTTACTTTTTGAATTTAATTATAAAACTTTAAAATCTCGACGATTAATAAATAGCCAAATTTTACTCTATAAGGCTGTTAACGGTATATTGAATAACTGTGATTTTCTTAAATTCCTTCAGTTCAATGTAAAAAGAACAGAATTAAGTCATATGATGTATCTGGCTTTGGAGCACAACAGTGCTACAGCAGTTGAAGAACATATGAAGATATGAAATATAATATTAACTCAGTTTCGAAAAAAAAGTGATGTATCTGATTTAGCAACTACACACCTCATTTATGACACTGTTTAATTAATATTTAGAATTATATTATACTAATAATATAAAATATATGTATATTTTCTTTTTAAACTTATTGTATTAATCTATATTTTAATAAGCCTAGTGTAAAGTTAATATTTGAGGAGAAAAATTATTCTGTAGGACAAATTAATAAATCGATAATATTCTAGTGTAAAGTGTTCCACTTACTGGTCTACGAAACAGCCGACCGTAGCATTGACTTAGAAACCGCAATGCCTGGAAAAGTAAACAATTTAACATTATGAGTACAGGAAATCTTAGAAAGTACATGTTCTCCGAATAGGTGCACTAGTCTCCAAACATATCTGACCTATAATTTTGTGATAGTGTAAGGAAACTTTCTAACCACGGGATAAATCAAAACCAGAGGTGTAACTAACTGACAAACTTTTAAATGGTTCCGTTAGTTCTCAATAGGGAACACTATTATTAGGACAGTTAAAGATAAGTTAGGTAAAATGCTGATGTACATTAGGTATTAAATATTTTCACAAATAACAATACCAGCGGTTTCTCGCTGAATCTAGTACTGTTTACAATCAATAGAGAGGAATGAAATTTTGAATTCTATAATATTGGTGTTCAGTTGTATTACATAATAATAATAATAATAATAATAATAATAATAATAATAATAATAATAATAATAATAATAATAATAATAATAATAATAATAATGATTATATCTCTTGTACTTAGAATTTTATTCACAAATCTTCGACATAAAAGGTGAATCAGCATGGTAAATAGAAAATTTTAACAATTACAGAATGGTATGTACTGTCAAATATAGCCTAGTAATAAATTTCAATGTCGCAATTCGAATTGCCCTCGCGTTATTGTTTAAAATAATATTCAGTTATATTACATAATAATAATAATAATAATAATAATAATAATAATAATAATAATAATAATAATAATAATAATAATGATTACATCTCTTGTACTTAGTATTTTATTCACAAATCTTCAAAATAAAAGGAGAATTTTCGCTATTAGATAAAATGGTAAACAGAAAATTTTAACAATTACAGAATGATGTGTACTGTCAAATATAGTAATGAATTTCAATGTCGCAATTCGAATTGCCTACACGTTATTATTTAAAATAATATTCAGTTATATTACAGAATATATCTCCTGTACTTAGTATTTTATTCACAAATCTTCAAAATAAAAGGTGAATTTTCGCTATTAGATAAAATGGTAAAGAGAAAATTTTAACAATTACAGAATGATGTACTTACTTACTTATTGGCGTTTAAGGAACACGGAGGTTAATTGCCGCCCTCACATAAGCCCGCCATTGATCCCTATCCTGAGCAAGATTAATCCAGTCTCTACCATCATATCCCACCTCCCTTAAATCCATTTTAATATTATCTTCCCATCTACGTCTCGGCCTCCCCAAAGATCTCTTCCCACCGGCCTCCCAACTAACACTCTATATGCATTTCTGGATTCGCCCATACGTGCTACATGCCCTGCCCATCTCAAGCGTCTGGATTTAATGTTCCTAATTATGTCAGGTGAAGAATACAATGCGTGCAGCTCTGCGTTGTGTAACTTTCTCCATTCTCCTATCACTTCATCCCTCTTAGCCCCAAATATTTTCCTAAGAACCTTATACTTAATATTTTATTCACAAATCTTCAAAATAAAAGGTGAATTTTCGCTATTAGATAAAACGGTAAATAGAAAATTTTAACAATTACAGAATGATGTATACTGTCGAATATAGTAATGAATTTCAATGTCGCAATTCGAATTGCCCACGCGTTACTATTTAAAATAATATTCAGTTATATTACATAATATATCTCTTGTAATTCGTATTTTATTCACAAATCTTCAAAATAAAAGGTGAACTTTCGCTGTTAGATAAAATGAAAACCCACAGGTATTTAATAGCAATAGTGATATCTTTACCGTAATATCTTCTACATGCCTCTCTTCTTTACCCTTATGGAAATAATGGCATACGCTATTGTGCGGCCGAAAAAATTAGATCAACGTAGAATATCCCAACCCTATACAGAATCGAACTCTTAACTTGAACGCTATCGCTCGTCCATCAACGTTTCCATTGAAGTAACGGATAGACATTCATTATTTCTAGAAAAAGAGATCTAAATTTCTTGTACTTACCTTCATTTTTCTGCTTTTGTCGTACTGATGTCGTAACCATGGTATGCACGATAATGGAGAATACTGACTACCAGAAACATATTGTAGCTGCAATATGTTTGTCGCTAGGCAACTATAATGAGTAAAATCACTATTCTGTTAAGCAAAATTTTAGTTTCTTCCTATCTATCACATTCATTCATTCATAGTGTCCTGTACAAGAGTGGGTCTTTGACTACAAACCCAGCATCCTCCAATATTTTCTATTTCCACCTTCCTGAAGGTATATATAAAAAAATAAGTATCCAGTATTTTAATAACTGACAGTATGCATCAAAACGAGAAAACAATGTCTAACAAATATCAGTCCCACAACACATACTTTCTGAGATCTGAACACTTGTTCGTAGGAGGAGCTCAATGTGGCGACCATTCATGGCAATGCATTGCTCTGCCCTTCGGCGAAAGGAATCACGCACTCTTTGAAATTGACCTGCTTGTTCTTGTATGTGATGACACGCATTCCCGGGTCCTGTAGTGGCGTAGACCAATTCCTTTGTGTTTTCCCATTTTCAAAATTCTATGGCAGCGGTCGTCAACTCAGTGCACTCTCGGGCTACCGTCTCTAACCAGCAGGTCTCTTACAGCACCAGCGTGAATTCGTGGCTGCTAGTGGGTACGCTCTCTACCTCTTCCTGCTGCACGACGGGGCAGTTGCTCCGCTTATCCTTTACCCATTTCAGCGAGTGGTGACGACCATGCTCTAAAAAGGTACGGTGTGTTTACGGCGATCATTGCCGGGCGCACATCGCAAGAGATTGTCGCCGGAGTTGCTAGCAATTGAAATGAATGCGCACGGTTTCTTTACAGCGATGATCGCCAGCGCTGTTCGTTGGACGCGACGCAGATCGCTGGAGGTTGCTTCTGAAGCAAATTCAGGACGCACATCGCCGCATTCGTGTTCAATAATCGATATTTAGACAAGGTCATGTTGTAATGTCGAATATATAATCTGTAGGCCTACACGTTAAACACGTCTGTACGTTTTGGCTGCAAAACAAATCAAGACGTTTTGTAATTTTTCGCGGTCTGAAGACGAAATTATAATTGAATATGTGTCACAACAAAATGCTCTTTTTAATATGAGCATGTGAATTAATAAACAAATTAAACAATAAACCCTTACATTACATATTATATTTGTATCACGCCCGAGCCCCAGAGAATTTCGTTCAGTGTTGGGTAAGGGGGAAATTCTCTCTTCTGTAAGTTTTCCACCAGCTCCCTTGCACTAGATTTCGGCTGCGATAACCTCAATAATAATCTTTTGGCTGCAGTGCGTTATTACACAAATCTGAATGGCAGCATTGCCCTCGAGTCATATAGCCATCACTCGCTTATCAACATACAATTTGTATATATACGAGTACATAGGTAGATCTTGTTGCATTATATGCACATATACATTTTAAAATTTATTTTACATGTCTTTTAACTATCTATTTTTATGTAGTTATTTATTTAGCTATCTTGTACCAAAAATAAAAACATGTTTTTAATTACTTTTAATTTGCACAGTCTTCGTACCTAAGTACTTACGCGGTATACTGAAATATAGCTGTTTTTTTTGTAGAGATGTAGTTGATCGTATATACAAGGCATAATAAAAGCCCAAACGAACCAAACCTAACCTGTCACATGTTCGTACATGTAAAGTGTATCAGCGGATTACGAAGGGAACTACCTCAGCGCTAGTTTAGCCAATTTTTTTAATTATTGTTTGGAATACACCATGTAATGTAATACAGTATAATAATAATAATAATAATAATAATAATAATAATAATAATAATAATAATAATAATCAGTTCATAATCTGAGTTACTGCCAATCTTTTAACTGGAGTTACGGGGTCTTGACAAAATTTGTAGCTAATTTAACATAGTCATTTTCAATTAAACTCAAAACATAATCAAACTGGTCAGGTGAGAGTCTGAAATATTCCTTAAATTTTGTAGCGTTTTTATAAAGATGTCTCATTATCAATGTGTTAAAACAGAATTCTGTAAACCTATTCCTGAATATTTCATTAGTCTGTAGCTTGTTCCTTTTATAATACGCATGCGAGATTTTGATATCGTCATCTCCCTCTTCTAGAATAAATAGCAACTTCATTATCTTGGATTTATTCATTATAATTTTTAGGTTATGTCCGCAGCCTACATTAATTTACTTGACCATATGAAGTAGATGAAGGAATAAACAAATGAGAATCTACAGCGATGTGCGTCAATAAAGAAACCACTTCTCGGCGATCATCGCCAGCGTTTATAATCGCCGGCGATGTGCGTCCGACGATGATCGCCATACACAAACCGTACCTTAAGGCAGTGGCCGGCAGAAGCTGCAGTTATGACGTAAGAGCCAGTCAGGCCTCAAGAGCTTGGAAGAGCGAGCAGTTGAGTCGTATTACTGTTAACACGCACCAGCGTAGTGGCGTCAGTGCAGCAATGATACGACAGTTCTTGGAGATAAATTGATGGAATCACATTCCTGTATTTTGCTAGGGAATAACTACTCTGCGGTCATGATGGCAACATTCTTGGCAAATTCCCCGTCATTAAAAGAACGCATGTTCTTTGCAATGGCTAGTGAAATCCTATATCTTAAGCCTTCAGCTTACCATTGATTCACTGACAGTGTGTTCCCTAGCTTCACTTAACAATTTATCTTTCAATTGCTGCACTAGTACTTGTCGATATTCTCCCCCATATTTGTCGTAATCATTTGTGTGGCATAAAGAATAATGGCGTTGTATATTGAATTTCTTTACATGCTGAAACAGCTTGCCACAAATCAAACAACCATTCCTCCATACTCCATAACACAGTTTGATCTCGACAAAGCATTTAGCTTGGGCAGGATAGTAACAGAAAGTGATGGTGTGTTTCAAAAGTTGAAATATACTTTGCATACTACTCACAAAGTTAGGGCCTATATAGTTCAATCTGTATATTGTATAGGAAAATATCTGTTAAAAACACTTGAACTGTTTTCAAGTTTCCGAGTAGACAAAGTGTTGTAGTACTGCTTAAATTATTTATTTCTATATTTGTATATTTATAGCAGTTTCGGAGCCTCATTTACATAATGCGAACGCTTCTGCAGCTGGCTGTATTATGAATTTCATATTATTATAAGTATATTAAATTTGATTACAAACCAAAATATTTTGTTACATTGATTTATCACGGTTGTACAGTTTTGTTTTCGTACAAATGTATTGTAATTGTGCTATATGGCTTCTTTCTGTTTGTTGTTATCTATATTGTCTGCAAAACAAAAGTACTAATACCAATTTCTTAATATTGCAGTTGCGTTTTAAATGTTAATAACGTTTGTCCTTAATTCTACGCCGAGGTCGTCTTTCGTTAGATCCGTCCGAGTTCCTATTGTGAAGAATATGAGTAATTGTGTTTTCCTCTGATCGCGCTACCAACGCTATGCAGAGTAGACCATTGGTGGGGCTGCCACCTCAAAGCTTTAGGTCCAACTTCTGTATGTATTAGCCCCATCCAGAGGGCTGCCACTCGCCAATCTATTTAAATTAGTTGTCGTTGTGGACTTCACTCATGTTTCCCCGAGCATGGGCCTCTTATCATCCCAGAGAAAGGACCCCCTTTTCCCATCAGTTCTCCGACCCAAATCGCCGAAGGGATTTTATACCACAACCTTGATTTGGGTTACTCGGATTAACAGGTCCACCTCGAGCAGGTTGGGAAAGGAGTTGACATGCAGAGGCTAAGTGTTCACTATGGGAACTGTATTACGCATGCATGCCTTTGGACCCTACTACATTATGACGAAGATTTATTGCAACTGGCTGCCCATAAATTAAATGAAATATGTAAAGATTATAATCTCAAAATTTCGATAAATAAAACAAAGGTGATGGCTTTTAGTGGAAAAAACCCTCTACGCGCAAAAATAATCATTGATGACCAAATGATTGAACAAGTATCCCACTATAAATATTTAGGGTGTGATATTAGCTATGGATATGATAAGGATATTGAATATAAAATCAATCAGTTCCAAGCTACTTGTGGCACAATAAATAGAACGTTGAATAATAAAGCCTAGAAACAAACAAAATTAAAATTCTATGAAACAATGGCAGTTCCTGCCCTCCTATATGGGAGTGAATCTTGGATTACCACTACTAAACATGAAAGTAAAATCCAGGCAGCTGAGATGAAGTTTTTAAGGAGAGTAAAGGGGTGTACTAGAATGGACCAGATAAGAAACGAGGATATCCGTGAAGAACTGCAAATCTACTCCATAAAAGAAAAGATAACTAACAATAAGGAACAATGGAAAGAACATATAGAAAGAATGGCAGAGAGTAGATTACCAAAGAGAATACAAAACTACTTCCCAAGAGGAAGAAGAGATGTTGGACGTCCTCTGAAGAGATGGTCCTAGATCTATTAGTGAAGACGGAACAGGCAATTAATGCCTAAACCAGGAAGTGAAGAAGAAGAAGAAGAAGAAGATGTTAATAACGTAATAAAGAGTTAAGAAAGAATATTCACATAAATTCCATAGTATTACAACTATATTGTACTAAATGGATGAACAAATCATTCATAAAGAAAGTGATATCCCAAAAAAGAGACTGAGTATGACATGATAAGTTGGAATTGATATTGATGGTACCTTTAGCCTTATGAAAGTAATTAATTAGCTAATCAAAATAATATTATAGTACACAGCTGACATTTTTACAACATATGGGCACGTATCTTTTGCTTATGATGTAACAGTAGATGCATTGTTAATTCATGTCCTTGGAAACAATTTCCAAGCGAATATTTTCAAAATTTTCGATACACTATCTTCGGTAATACGTATATACGGTATATTAAATTTACGAAAATATTCTGTAAGGCTACTAAATAAATAGGCCTACATCTGAAAATTTTACTTTTCTATAAAAAAAAGTTGAGAAAATATTTCTTTTTTGAATAAAAAATCAAAGTTGTGAAACATGAGCACTAAAATTAAAACTTTCATTCTTGTAATCCACTTATACTTCTCAGACAAATAAAAAAATTAACATGGATACAGTTTTAATAAGTTCTCTTCCCTTTATCTATTGAATCAGTGCTGGCCATCCCTGAATATAGCTCGACCAAGCGGCATATACCACCTCTTTCGTCTGTCTCTTTCCTTTCCGCTGTAAAGCGCTCAGGCTCTCCTGAGCTCTAAAGCGCGCGCTTGCTCCTATGGGCATCAATTGACATGACTGCTCTAAGGGATTTAGGTTTGGGGAACGAGCAGGCCAGGGGCGGCTCCTTTTTAAGGCCATTGGGACCCGGTCCCGGTCCCCATTTTTGAGAACGTAAATTACAATATGGTGCAGTATATTTCATATTGAAGTCATCTTTCTTAATGAATTTCCAATACAAAAAAAGTAGTATGCATTGACGGAAATCTGCAACAGAATGGACTGACTGGGCCCGTGAGAGTCCACCCTGTACGTAGTTCATTTTAGCACCAAAGGTTGGACTGTAACATGGCAGTTCTTCCCGTCCCTTTCCCCACCACCCTCGCACTCTAGCTTTACTTAGGGCGGGCCCTGCTGTTCAATTGTCTGTAATACTGTGTTAAAATTGAAGTTCTACAAGGACATCATTTTATTTTTACTTAAATTTTTATTGTACCTGAGTTTTTTAATGTACTTCACTCCCACCCCTTCTACTAATGAAGTTCAACCGTCCTCCACACAGATCCAAGACCTCATATATAGTCATAGTATGCTTACGGTTATAGTAAACAGTACGTTCCAAAAATATGATCGCGTTTTCCAGTGACAAAAGAGCTTTCAATATTGAATCATTTTCGCAAAGTTACTGTCGTCCATTTGCCTACGTCGTATCCCGGTTTCCCCCACCAGCTTTCATTCGCCTGCTAGTGGCTGGGCTGCCTTAACTCTTTTCTGAGATCATTAATTTCTGTTAGGAATTGGACGTCTACGTAATATTATACAACTGTTTAAAACAACTTAAATAAAAGGACCTCGTTAAGTAATTAACTATCACGTGATTTCCTCCCTCTCCACGACCCTACGACATAACCACTTGGACTTGGACGGACAGTAGATAGTATATGTCTTTTATCTTTTCGGATCGGGCAGAAGTGAAGATTGAACTTACAGTACGTAAGGTACTCTTTTATAGAGTAGGTACAGAATTATTTCAACATGAGTTACTAGTACGAAGAACGAAACTGGTAATTGGGATTAGGTATAATAGTCTATAGTGCGATAATATGCACATTAGAACTGAAGCCTGTATCGAAATGAACGGCCACCATTTTAAAAAATGTGTTTAAATATCCATATTATGATTATTTTTCAATTAACTTCAATCTTTATATTGTACGCTAATGTGCTGTAGACAGTATAATATACACTGCATAATGAATACGACCACATGGACAGCTCAGTTCGTGAGTAAAAACACTCATTGTTAATATTGTACTGTATTTTGATTAAACAAAAACCTAATGAAAATGATCAAACTCAAAAGCGCGATATTTCCTAGTTTACGTAAATGGATGAACTACTTTTCTTCCCTCCTATACCTAGTACAGTGATTTGTTTGTATATTACGCCAGTATCATCGAACTCCAGTCGTAGAAGTGGGTAGCAAACGTTGTTGATGCAAAGGTATAGGCAAGTTAATATTAAAAATGTGATATAAAATAAAAAGATGTCCCTGTATAATACAGTAAGTTCAACGTAAAGTGCATGTGAGTGTATGTACAGCTTTTAATGTGGATAAGTACGTTTACAAAACTGTATACAACATCACACCATTAATTAAAAGTATTATAAATTGTGCAAAAGTGCTTCAAAGAATGAATACAGTAGACCAGGGCTGGACACCGCGAGCTAATCCAGACTCTAAGAGGTGGGACGCTTAATATTCATCCGTCACGGCATCAACACTGCGCGGTGTTCGGCGGGGAAGAAAGGGGTTGAAGAGAGGTCAGATGGCTCCCAGTGAGAGAGCGGAATCTCCTCTAGGCGCCCGGCCCTGCAGTAGACAGTTTGATTCAAACTCTGTTCTCGCGGCTAAAATTAGAAGATAAATTGACAATTAAAGCTCTCGTATCTAATCACTGAGGGAGCGCTTGGTACGTAGAACCAAGGACCCGGGTTCGATCTCCGGCGTCGGAACGAATTTTTCTCCTTTAATAATTACACTAGTCAACAAATTTTAATTTTCAAAATTGTGCCGAAATGAAACATTGTTACTATCCACATATTTGTCATGCTGAATCCAAAAATGGAACCCATTTTTCAGCAGCACCCTCAGATTTTCAGTTATTACCCCTATTACACTTCTGAAAAGTTCGATACTAACTAAGCAGTTCCACATTTTTAATATCTAATGCAGAATGCATAAACATTGTCTTCCACTATTATAGCGGTGTTAGTGCTAAAAGTAAAGTATCCTTCATGTTATAATGATGTAAATGGCTACTTACATTTACGTAGTGGAAGGCAGGCATCGCTTTAAAACACTTTTCTGTGTATGTTGTAGTATTCTCTCTTTGTATGAACCAGCAGTAATCACTCATCATAGATGGATTCCATCTCTCTTTATAACGCTGTTCCATCTTAAAATGTCTTGATGAAAGCGTTCCCTTTGTTTGTCACGCACTGCACCCAAGCTTTTAGGAAAAAAAAAATCTAAATGAGAATGCAGGAAGTGAATTTGACAGACATCCTGTATCCAAAATTCTTATAATTTTGAAAAAGATTCTGAACTATTTCGTCATTATTTTCTTCCTTCTTGTTGCCGAGGAACCCATTCACAACGCTTTTAAATGACTCCCATCCATGTTGCACGTTCGTTTGGAGTTAATTTTTTCTAAAAAAAATTGGTCACCCATCACTTTTTTTAATCTGAGGTCCAATGAATATTCCTTCTTTTAATTTTGTATCACTCAAACCAGGTAATATTCTTCGTAGATATTTGAAACCTTCGCCTGTTGTGTCCATAGCTTTCATAAAGTTCTCCATGAGCCCTAATTTAATGTGTAAAGGATGGAGATATATTTTTTGTGGGTCAACTAAAGGTTCAAATGTTACATTATGTTTCCCAGGAGTGAAATCTTCTCTTCTTGGCCATTCCTCGACTATATAGTGATATTGAGTATCCCAAAGGCACAGGAAAACAGATATTTAGTGAATCCACTCTGCATTCCATGTAGAAGACTTTAAGATCCCGCAAATATGCCAACAATGGTTTCATATTTTAATGGCTTCAAGAATACGACACATTTCTTTGTATGTTTCTTTCATTGCTGCACTGTATGCTACAGATATTGTCATTGTGTAACAAAACGGCTTTCAGACTAATTTTAGAAGCATCTATAAATAAGCGCCGCTCTTTAGCATTATGTGTAATACCTAGTTTTAATCAGTCCATTTACATCGCTGCATGCACAAACTCCAGAATCTGTAACTATAAAAAATGGTAATAGATTCTTATTTATGTTTATAAATATTGAAAAATTAGCATCTTTATCCAGCACCTTCCATTCTTGAAGACGAGATCCTAGAAGCTCCGTCAGCTGTTTAGTAAAATACAAATCACGTATACTAATCATTGAGTTCCATTAAATGTGGCTTTTCTTCTCTCTCTTCATCTGGAATGTAGGCGTCATCCCTTGATGTAAAGGGCTGCACATCATCATCAGATGACATATCAGATTCCGATTCTTCTTGCAATGTAGAAGGTGGAATGGGGACAGGTAAATTTTCTCCGTGAGATATTGGTCTTATAGCTGACGGGAGATTAGGATACTGAATGAGTCTCTTATTTTTTAAGAAAATCCAGTAACATCAGAAATAACAATCATCTTAGTGGTTTTTTGTTCACACCATACCATTGGTTCGGAAAGTTTTTACAACTACGCCTTTGCTTCTTCATTTCATTTCACACAGAACAGCTCAAACTACTAACAAAATCTCTACACTCGAACTAAACAAAGTACAGACTGTCTCTGTTTTCATTACCAGGTACCCTGTAAGTCTGTCTTATATTTCAAGTATCAACAGACCATGATTCAGATGTGTCAAGTGAAGAGGGACTTGGCATAATGGATATAAACCAATGAAGTGCTACATGTATACTAGGTATTGAAAAATGTGTATAAATTCTATATTTACAACAATAAATTACGGAAATTTATTTCTTGTGTACCTTGTAAAATGGAATGCGTATACATACATCAAAATTAAACGTAGGCACCTGTGGCTTCCACCAATTTCCTCAAGCGGCCGGTAATGGAATCCACAGTCTTCTGGAGGAAGCTGCGTGGGGCATTGGTGATAATGCCCCGAATCCATGCTTCCAATTCTTTATCATCTCTGGACGGATTGTGCCATTCCTTCCTTTCTCCATATGGCATCATCTCGAACGAAAACAACGAAATTCCACACTTCGTAGCGAGCAGCAATCTGCTCTCTCTCGCGAACAAATAGGTGATCGACAATCTTTGCTATTGTTGCGCTAACCGTCCCTCACGGCCATCATCTATACTACGGACGAGCAAAAGTTCAAACTCTATTTAACGATCTACATATACACACAATTTTCATTATGGGTCCATCGATATTAAAAATTCTACAGCTAATTAATAATACCCAGTTACTTCCCGCCCACACTGTATTTATGGCTATTCATAAAATATAACATTGTTGCAGTGCTCAGAAACCTGACGTGGTGGAAAAAATCTGATTACATATTCGTAATCAGCGCATCAGACTTGATAATAATCAGCATTCTGTTTTTCAGCACAAAAAATGTTGTACAATTATTAACCATTGCTACTAAAACGTTAACATCGTTCAACAGGACGGAAAGAAACGCAGAAAAGTTTGTTCTGAATGGTTTGAAAAGAAGGAA
The DNA here is from genome assembly GCF_040183065.1 of Periplaneta americana. Classification (NCBI taxonomy): domain Eukaryota; kingdom Metazoa; phylum Arthropoda; class Insecta; order Blattodea; family Blattidae; genus Periplaneta; species Periplaneta americana. The sequence continues at coordinate 6,875,113 of NC_091128.1, read as the reverse complement.
TGTTTAATGACATGTAAGAATAGAAAATCGTTATATTGTTTTTATTACCTGGTTTTGGGAGGAAAAAACTCTGTGGATTAATAAGGGGTGTACAGTTTTAAAGCATTTTTGTCTGAGGTAGTAAAATCACATGACAATTTTAAAACACGCATTAACAACGTTAGAGCATATAAAACATAAGTGTTGTGTCAATTCAAAAGAAGCATGTGATATCATAAGGTATGAAATAAGTGACAGATTCCAATCTTCCAGAATTTTTTCTGCATTTTCAATAGTTTATTCCAAAAAATTCCCTATTTATTGTGATAATTTCCCTGAGTCAATGCTCAAAATATTATTACGCAATACAATATGCTGAATAAGGAAATACTTAGAAATGAACTACTGTTCTCCAACCAGGAGATTAACCGTGAAAGGAATGTGCTTACTGTTGCGTCATGTATTGGAGCGAAGTAGATAGATAATATTATCGTTATAACGTCAGTTTAAAAACCATGCGCTCTCCTGCATAGGGGAGACTGTTGTACCTTTAGCATAGTGTACCTTTGAACATTTTTTGTTTTTTAATTTTTGCTGCTACCTAGAGGACTCAAAACTGAAGTAGATTATAGAGAAAGCCGCTAAGTAGTTCTGGTCGTAGTTTCAGTTTGATTTACTGCAAAGTGTGAGTTCCGTGGTCAAAATAAGTTTTTTTAGTACCAAAAGTAAACATTTCGTTCATTCATATATGTTTTCTAACACGAAACCAAATTGTATTTGTTAATACCTTTCAAGTACGGTGTGTTCCCTATCGTCCGGTGAGTAATAACATATTTTAATTTCCATGATTTATTCGAATCTCTAGTTTTGGGAGCCATATTTGTTTAAAAGTGTACCCTCGTGTACCTCTGAACACAAAAATCTTATCTCATGGAACATGTTCCAAAGTACACAATATTATCGGTTTTTGTTTTTCTTTTATTGTAAGATCATGTTACGTGGTAAGTCTGGAGTTAAGAGGCCCCCATTTGATCCGGACGCCTTGAAGAAACTGTTGAAGCAGTTATTGCTCCTCCAGGAAATAAAAACTCAATCAGAGAAGCCTGCTCTGGTTTATGATGGCAGATACATTTTAAATATGATTGCCAGTTTTTACAGCTATATCCCCACCTATATTCCAAGTGTTCCAACTTACAAGAGGGAATGTTCCAAGGTACACGAAGCCATTGTACCTTTGAACACATTACATATCCCTTCATTTTATTTTTCCATCCTTAATAGATCTGTAAAACAGGAAAATACATACAGGAAGTTGTAAAGGAATCTTCAATAATTATTTCAAGCATTTTTTTTCTTTTAAAAATGTTCATTTCCCAAAAAAAAATATATATATATATAATGTGAAAAGTGTTTGAAGGTACAACAGTCTTCCCTATGTTATTTCCTATATGGAGGGATTAAAATACCGGGAGATTAACAGTGATCTAACTTTGTAACTAGAGTAGTATAAATATGTGTGTAACAATGTTATTGTTTGTGCTGTGAGAGCGGGCCAATAGAGATACGAGTACCCACGTGTGTGATCTTATGACATCACAGCATTACCCCGCTCCGTTTCATTCCGCAAAGACTTTCTCTTGGTTGCAGCACAGTAAGTGTATTGTACTCTAATCCCGCGTTCAGGAACGTACTTACCTCTAGTGCGTTGATATTGTTACTCCATGAAAATGAACTCACAGACACACTCCAGGAAGTAACAAAGTTCTTGTGATCCTGTGGATACTGCCCAAGCAGAGCGTTGTTTCAGCACCCTTAAGCTCTTAAAAACTTTTTTGAGAAACACTATAACACAAGAAAGATTAAATTCACTGGCTGTTCTTTCTATTAACAAAGACTGCATTCACAAAATAATGAACTCTATTTCGAAAGTGATTGATAAATTTGCGCATCAGAAGAACAGAAAAGCAGCATAGCTATACAAATAATCGGGCATTGTAAATTTGTTGTTTTGTTTAACTTGAATTTTTTTCTTAATTATGCATGTACTAACCACTATGTAGAAATATTTTAATTGTTAAATGTTAATTCTTAAGTAGGCCTATGCTTTCTAGTCCAACGAATGCTAATATGAAATGATATGTTGATGTAACTATAACAGCAAATTGAGAGGCACCTATAGAGACATATGGTATAAAACTTAAGTTTATTTTTAATCTTCCCCCACCTAACCTAGAACTCACGGTATATTATTTTAATGTACCGAAGTATATATGATATTTCCATGCAGATATTCTGCGTCATGATATGATGAAAGAGTAATGGAACGGAGAAAAATTCTCTCCGGCACCGGGATTTGAACCCGGGTTTTCAGCTCTACGTGCTGATGCTTTATCCACTAAGCCACACCGGATACCCACCCCGGCGCCGGACAGAATCGTCTCAGATTAAGTTCCAACTCTTGGGTTCCCTCTAGTGGCCGCCCTCTGCACTACGTCATAGATGTCTATGAACGCAGGACTAAAGTCCACACATGTGCTCAGGTGCACTCGTTATGAGTGACTAGTTGGCCGGGATCCGACGGAATAAGGGCCGTCTTAAATCACGAAGTGATTTACGCATATCATATATATTATTTTAATGTACCGAAGTACATATGATATTTCCATGCAGATATTCTACGTCATCGTACGATGAAAGAGTAATGGAACGGAGAAAAATTCTCTCCGGCGCCGGGATTTGAACCCGGGTTTTCAGCTCTACGTGCTGATCCCTGCCAACTAGTCACTCATAACGAGTGCACCTCAGCACACGTGTGGACTTTAGTCCTACGTTCATAGACATCTATGACGTAGTGCAGAGGGCGGCCATTAGAGGGAACCCAAGAGTTGGAACTTAATCTGAGATGATTCTGTCCGGCGCCGGGGTGGGTATCCGGTGTGGCTTAGTGGATAAAGCATCAGCACGTAGAGCTGAAACTCCGGGTTCAAATCTCGGCGCCGGAGAGAATTTTTCTCCATTCCATTACTCTTTCATCGTAGAACTCACGAGCCGTCACTGGAGCAAGCCAAGGTGTGGGGCCTCCCCGACCAATCCAGCGGTCCTGAAATGTCAGCGTTAGGTGTTCACGCACATTGCGGAGAAAATGTACTGATGCGCCATCGTGTCTGTAGTCTTTACTAGAGTCGGGCAAACAGCCTCTTACTCCCGCTCGTCTCGTAGGCGAGACTGGCTGGCCGATAACGCCAGTTCCGAGAATCGTAATCTCGAGATTGGCACTCTCGGGAACGAGGAATACCGGGTCCCGGCCTGTTATCGCACGGCCGACTTATCGTTACGAAATGCGTACACTGACTGCCGGCTTAATTGCCGCTCATCACTGAAATTCGTGACTCTTTCTGAAATATTAATGTTCATAAAGTAATTTAAGAAGGCACAGCAGTGTGGTATGCAATAATACAGCACATTATGATTGTCGACATTCTTACAGAAGTCACACTATTTTAATGAACTACTTATTGCCTTTCTGGAGAAGCAAAATAATGCAGCACTTTCAGTCGTTACCTAATCCTAAGCTAGTCTAAAACAATAACACGTTATGGTTGGAGCTATGATATACTTTCTCGCTATCAGCATTTCGTTGACATTGCATATTTAATCATTCGATAGTGTTTTGTATACGCTATAGTAATGGATAACACACGACTGTATTATTATATTGCGCGTTCACATCTGGATGTTTCGTTGTTATGCAACGGCATCTTCATCAGCATGGGTAATTATTGTGCTGTGTAAGGACGAAATAAAATAATTAATACTTATTTATATTATAAAGGACCAAAGACTCTGACAAAAGATATTTTTGTTTCCCAACTGATAAAATGCTGCATGTGAAATGGAAACACTTTTGCAAGAGGAAGGACAGAATTACGAAATAGAGTAGATCCTTTCACAAATTGATCATAATTTCTTAAAATACAAATGCGTTTTAAGGAACCCGGAGGTTCATTGCCGCTCTCACATAAGCCCCCCATCGGTCTCTAACCTGAGCAAGATTAATTCAGTCTCTACCATCATATCCATTTTTATATTATCTTCCCATCTAAGTCTCTGCCTCTCCAAACGTCCTTTCCCTCCGGCCATCCAACTAACACTCTATATCCATTTCTGGATTCGCCCATACATGCTAGATGTTCTGCCCATTTCAAACCTCTGAATTTAATATTCCTAATTATGTCAGGTGTAGTACAATGCTTGCAGTTCTACGTTGTGCAACTTCCTCCATTCTCCATCCCTCTTAGCCCCAAATATCTTCCTAAGAATCTTATTCTCGAACACCCTTAACCTCTGTTCCTCAAAGTGAGAGTCCAAATTTCACCACCATACAGAACAACCGGTAATGTAACTGTTTTATAAATTCTAACTTTCAAGTTTTTTGAGAGCAGGCTGGGTGACAAAAGCTTCTCAACCGAATAATAACAGGCATTTCCCCCCTATATTTATTCTGCGTTCCTCCTGAGTGTAATTTATATTTGCTTTATCATAACAACAGAGAATAAATGAGGGTTATTATTATTATTATTATTATTATTATTATTATTAAATTAGTTACTTTACGACGCTTTATCAACTGCTATAGCTATCTAGCGTCTGAATGAGATGATAATGCCAGCGAAATGAGTCCAGGGTCCAGTGCCGAAAGTTACCCAGAATTTGCTCTCAATGGGTTGAGGCGAGGAACCTCAGCCAGGTAAAGGCTGGTTCACAATAAACCGGGAACGGAAACGACAACGAGAAATAATCTATACTAATAATAAATCTGTAAGCGAAATTTTTCTGGTAATTTTCGCTTTTCCAAAAATAATTGGTCCTAACATATATAATTAATTAATTATCCTGAAACCGAAAATCGCTTTTTTTGAAATTTTTGTTTGTATGTCTGTCTGTCTGTCTGGATGTTTGTTACCTTTTCACGCGATAATGGCTGAACGGATTTCGATGAAAATTGGAACATAAATTAAGTTCGTTGTAACTTAGATTTTAGGCTATATGGCATTCAAAATACTTTATTTAAAAGGGGGGGTTATAAGGGCGCCTGAAGTAAATAAACCGAAATATCTCGCTTATTATTGATTTTTGTGAAAAATGTTACATAACAAAAATTTCTTTAAAAATGATTTCCGATAAGTTTTATTCCAGGCAAAATTTTGATAGGACTGATATTTAAGTCTGTCTGTCTGTCTGTCTGTCTGGATGTTAGTTACCTTTTCAGGCGATAATGGCTGAACGGATTTCAGTGAAAATTTGAATATAAATTAAGTTCGTTGTAACTTAAATTTTAGGCTATGTAGCATTCAAAATACTTTATTTAAAAGGGCGGTTGTAAGGGGGCCTGAATTAAATAAACCAAAATATCTCGCTTATTATTGATTTTTGTGAAAAATGTTACATAACAGAAGGTTCTTCAAAAATGATTTTCGATAAGTTTTATTCCAGGCAAAATTTTGATAGCTCTGATATTTAAGGATATAAAAGAGTTTTAAAATAACAATACATTTCCACCGCCGCCTCAGATTGTAGCGTCGTTGTTCCGTAACTGCTATGTGCAAACTATTAAATTTTTTAGTAGGAAGAAAAACAAATTTATTCGTTCTATGGCAGTAGTGCATAGAAGATCGTGAATTTTTACATTTTTACACAATCAACTCTATTAATTTGGAGTGATTTATTAAAGGATGCATTCAAGACTAATTTAGAAAAATGTTAAACGAGTTATATTTGCACCAAATGAGTGGTCTCTGGATCAAAATGATAGCATTTTAATTATTTAAATACAATTTAAATTAAGTAACATATTAAACGATTTATTCTTCTATCAAACACGAATGTTCCCTGGACCCAATGTTCTATTTTAATTATGTAATTACTTTATATTTATTTCTAATAAGTGCAGCGGAGCGCACGGGTACAGCTAGTGTTAAAATAAATGTATTTAAATGTGAACATTCACAATTAACGAGAAGATTAACGGGAACGTGAAAGTTAATTGTGAATGCTCACATTCAAATGTATTTATTTTAACAATATTTCCGTTATCGTTGTCGTTTCCGTTCTCGGTTTATTGTGAACCAGTCTTAACTTGTCCCAACCAAGATTCGAACCGGAAGCCGATCGTTTCACAGTCAGGTGTGCTAACCGTTTACTCTACAGCGATTATTATTATTATTATTATTATTATTATTATTATTATTATTATTATTATTATTATTATCATTATATCATTATTATTAGTAGTATTACCGTTATCATCATTATCGTAATCATTAGGATGATTAAGATTATGATTATCAGGATTATTATGATGGTTATTATTTATTACTGTCTTGTAAGTTATCATTAGGTACAAGTATTAGAAATCTGATTAATTCTTAATTTGTTATTCTCGTTCCTATAACATAGGATAATTATTGTAAATCATATAGGCCTATATAATTTTATATTGTAACATGGCTAGAATACGATAATGATTGTTCTGTAACAATAATTTATAACGTGCACACCAATAGAAAGTGTAGTTTTCTATAGTATAGGCTGGTTCAGAATAAACCGGGAACGGAAACGAGAACGGAAATAATGTTAAAATAAATGTACAGTATTAAATGTGAGCATTCAGAATAGTTAATTGTGAATGCTTACCTTTAAATACATTTATTTTAAAAATATTTCCGTTCTAGTTCTCGTTGCCGTTTCCGTTCTCGGTTTATTGTGAACCAGCTTTTAATATTTTCATGTTTCATATCATTGTGTTACAAACAATTTTTTTATTTAGTTGCTATAAAAGATAGCCTAATTACTATAAAGTGTAAACCATCTTGGACTATATAGCCTCATTTTCAACTATCTTTATTAAAATATTAATTAATACTATCCGTCCAATAACGAGTTTTCATGCGTTGAAAGGTTCCGTACAAATTTTACGGAACAAACGTTTGAGTCATGAGTCCTGCGCTAACAGGTTAACTCGCAGTTATTCGAGAACCAGTAAAAATTTTGAGTGGCCATCACTTTTAAAAGTAATTTCCATCCTTTCTCAACATTTCTCTCGCTTTGACCCCCCATCTAACGTGAAAAACAAAAAAGTTTTCAAAGGTGAAAGGTGAAGTTGCAAATGTCTATTCTGAACACATCAATCTCCATCGAAGTTAATATTTTTTTTCTCACTTTCCAAAAAATATTTTCAGTTCGACTTTTTTCCTATGTTTTCCTTAGACATTGAGCTATCAATCCAAAAAATTACAGCGCGATTGATTAAGTATTATAGGAGCTACGACATAATATATATATTTAAAGAACCGGGAAATGCATAAGCCAATGCTTCCTATAGGAGCACGGCCCGAGCGATATTGCTTGCTTATCAGTACAACAGTCCCGCATAGACGTCCGAGACTGTCGGGAGTGATCTAGTATCGGTAATCTCGGGAGCAAGAGAATCTCGTGTTCTCTATCAATGAGTCATTTGGCTACGTTAGGTACTCGCGCACTGGGCGAGACTGCGGTGATTACGCAACCGAGAACGGGCGATAATATGAGGCAGTCTGCCCGACTCTAGTCTTTACTGACATGGCACATTCTCCATCAAGATAGGCAATACATCAATAAGATAACGATCCCCAGTTAATCTCTGTGGTAGCACGTATGGGCCTATTAATCTATCACCAAGAACGCCTGCCCATGCGTTAATTGAGATTCGGTGCTGAAGCCTTCTTTCTTCAACTGCATGGGGATTTTCATCAGCCCACACATGCTGATTACGAAAATTCACAACACCATCTCTGCTGAACCCCGCTCATATCTGCAACTAACCTTTTGTTTTCAGTATTCCTTGAGGCGTATCAGTATTCCATGCCAGGGGTGTCAACTACGGTATGATTATCTGGCAGTCTGCTGTATTGTAGGGCAAAGGAATGCATTGCCATAAATGGACGTCACATTGAACACCTCCTATAAACAAGTGTTCATATCTCAGAAAGTATGTGTTGTAGGACCCATGTTTTCTTGTTTTGATACATACTATCACCTCTTAAAATATTCGATATTTTGAACACAATGTATAATACGATCCTAAGAGACATTTATTCACTAATACTGAAATTTTTATTACTTGCTGGTTTTTATAGCACTAAGAGATCGATTAAACTTCATCTCTCTCAAAAAACTGCTTTTATAGACATAAACAAAATAATTAAAAATATTCAGTCACTTATGAAGAACACAAGGCTCTTTTTATGGTCGCATTTCAATTTGAAAAATATTATTGTATAACTTTTAAGCACATTAACCACACAAATTGACATATTACAATGTGTACATTACAGTAATGCAACATATTTATATAATTCAGATTACTCACAGTGAAATTAAAAGTTGGACACATAATCTTCTTTGTTGCATTTCTACAATTATTTCAATTAACAAATTGACACTTCAATCTTTTACTACATGAAACTAATAATTAAAATTGTATTGTTTAGAAACACACGGAGCTACGATATGATGTAAAAAAAAGAGGAAGTATTACCACTGTACTGTTCTGCATATAAATTAGAGCATATTGTCTTTTTATGATCGCATGTAAATTTTCCTCATATTTCAGAAATTGAAGTGTTGTACGATTAGCTATACAAGATTTGAAATTGCATGTTGTTTTTCATGTTACATTCTACAGTAATTATTATTATTATTATTATTATTATTATTATTATTATTATTATTATTATTATTATATTTATTTCTAATTCATTCTCAAATTTATTGCCCATACAAACATTATTATTATTATTATTATTATTATTATTATTATTATTATTATTATTATTATTATTATTATTATTATTATTATTATTACTAGTGGCTTGTGCAGCAAATGCTGCTGCAAACTAAGTTCGTTAGACGTTCAAATAAAAATTTTTCAGATTTATTTTCAATGAAGAATACTTGTCTTTTTGATAGTTATTTGCTTCCATAATAATGAAACATATTCCCTCTGAATGGATTTTTTTAGGCCAAATACTTTTTCTTGAATCTATCCAACTTCAGTTTTTGAGTTTCAACGCGAAAACGCAAGTATCAATGTCAGGACGATAGCAGCAGCTATTTCAGGTCATTGTGGATTGTAGGCAAAAGTTAAAAAAATGTCAGGTTTGCTAAGCTTTCGAACAATAGCATTTTCGTATAGCTGCTGCACGTAGAACTTGAAATGTAGATCGTAAAATCATTTTATCCTACTAAGAGATCTTGCTGATATGATCTGGAGACTACAAAATTTTCTAGGCCTCTTATTTTATCAGTAAGTAATACCTTTTTATCTTTCCTTAGGAACTGTAATTTTTGCGCTCTCTCGAGCCAATACTGACGACAATGACACATATCAATATCTACACTACACCGTCATTAAGTATATGAAAAAGACCCAACCCCACTGGGTTAATAAGTATAAAAATATTTGATTTTTAATAACAATATTATTATCTTACTTAAGTTTTTTAGTTATATATAGCAGCCACTCAGTAAATTATAGAAATGAAGATCTAAATTAAGATATTCTCTACATTTACTTACATAACCTCAAAACGTTTCACTTTCATGTCATCAATATAGCATCAATATTATGTACAATTAATGAAAAATAGATACGTCATGATATTAACTATAATAATATTTAATTTCTAATGGTAATAATGTCATCAAACCACCTCAAGTTTCGTAGATTTGAATATCCAATACACAGCTGTACTCAGAAAATTATACACTGCAGAATCAGTTTTTAATAACAAATTGAATTGAGCTCTAGATATGTCGGCAATCCTGCAGGTCATGGCCTTCGTGTAATAGCCTATTGTTTATTGTAGTGTGTGTTTTGTTCGGAAATTCAATCAAGTTGGCCGTGATTCGATAAAATTAGTTCTCAAAACTGACAACAGATGGATTTTGGAAAATAGGAAAATTATGTAGGAAAATTGACATTTCACTGAAAACTACTACTTTTCCGAAAAACTTTGGATTCCAGGCATGAAAATGAGGGGTCACTCATTAAAATCCGTTCAGCCGTTTTCCCGTAATTTCCATTACCAGTTCAAATTATATATATAGATTATTTATTATTACATTTATTTTTAATTCATTCTCAAATGTATTGCACATACAATGTATATAACAGATTTTTATGCATATACGACCTGAAGTATTTTGACACTATATATAATAGATGTATCCTTATAAGTAAACACACTCACACGCGCACATGCACACATTCAGGCTTCAGTGTTCCCCGACATGACAGCTCAGTTTCAACAGCCGTAACAATGAAAGAGGAATATAACGTGAAAGAAATAGATCTCCATACAATAATTCAAACTCCACAATTAACCATTGAAGAGAATCCACCAGTTCAAATAGCTGAACTTAGTAACCTACATTTCCTGGAAGAGATTACGGCACTTTCCAATTGAATAGGGATATCCTGAACTAGCACCAACAGATAGCGCACGTGTACTCTGAGGTATGCGCTTTGCGTGTGCATTTGTTTTTCGGTATATAAACATTGACAGTCTTACTTACTTACTTACTTTACTTACTTACTTACTTACTTACTAGCTTTTAAGGAACCCGGAGGTTCATTGCCGCCCTCACATAAGCTCGCCATTGGTCCCTATCCTGTGCAAAATTAATCCAGTCCCTACCATCATATCCCACCTCCCTCAAATCCATCTTAATATTACCTTCCCATCTACGTCTCGGCCTCCCCAAAGGTCTTTTCCCCTCTGGCCTCCCAACTAACACTCTATATGCATTTCTGGATTCGACCATACGTGCCACATGCCCTGCCCATCTCAAACGTCTGGATTTTATGTTCTTAATTATGTCAGGTGAAGGATACAATGCGTGCAGTTCTGCGTTGTGTAACTTTCTCCATTCTCCTGTAACTTCATCCCTCTTAGCCCCAAATATTTTCCTAAGAACCTTATTCTCAAAAACCCTCAATCTCTGTTTCTCTCTCAAAGTGAGATTCCAAGTTTCACAGCCATACAGAACAACCGGCAATATAACTGTTTTATAAATTCTAACTTTCAGATTTTTTGACAGCAGACTAGATGACAAAACGTCGCATGGCGAACAAAACCTCGTAACTCCAGCAGGTGTTTAATAATATTCTATTTTTATTCAACAATTAGCATTAATTTCTGACGTGGGGTTTTGCCCGGCACGACCACATTTTAGTAGATGGTTACAACAAAGAAAAATATTGAGTATATTAGTGTTAAACGTCGCAGAGATACTACAACAGAGACACCCTATAGATCTTACACGTTGAATTTTCATTTATTAATATTAATGGTAAAAGGATTGAGGTTTGTGAAACCATGTTTATTAATACACTCTGCATTGGAGAATGTAGTGTAAGGAACTGGGTGAAAAAAGGCTACGAGAAACGCCCATTATCTGAAGTTTCTCCTCGTGGTTCTCATAAACAGACAGGGCGCAACAGTGTAAACGTTTCTACAAAATTTAACGTAACTGGAATCATATTAATGTAGATCCACATCACAGAAACTATATCTTGAGACAAATTGACAATCAAAAAGTGCTCTCTTTGAAGAGTTGAAGAAATACTGTGCTCTAAATGAGTTACAAGAAGCATCAATGAATTGTTTAATGGAATTTGAGGAAGAAAATCTTAGCCTTTTCTCTCCAAAAATAGATCGATGCGATCTCTGTTGTGCATACAAGGCTGGAAACATTACACAGAAAGAATATTCACAACATATTCTTCGAAAAGATCAGGCACGCAAGGAGAAAGAGAATGACAAGAAGGAATCTACAAAAGTATGTACTATGGATCTTCAAGCCGTTTTGCTGTCTCCTTTCCTGAAGGCGTCAGTCTTGTATTACAAGACGAAGTTGAAAGTTACGACTTTACCATGCCTGATCTACACTCAAACGATGGATACTGTTTTCTGTGGAACCGAGTCAGGAGGAGGTCTTAACGCAGATGAATTTGCAATCTTTGTAGCAGATTTCATAGACACGAAAATAGATCCAACTGAGAAAGAGATTATTTTGTATAGTGACGGCTGTACTTATCAAAATAGAAAATCCGTTTTATCGAATCTTCTTGTGACACTTGCCATGCTCAAAAAACATTACAGTGGTCCAAACGTTTCTTGAAAAGGGTCACACTCCATGCGCACTACAATATAAAGAAAACTTAAGAATAGGCAGATTTTCATCCCTGCTGGTTATGTTGCCACTATTTGGAAGAACCCCAAACCCTATGAGACAGTGAATCTCGATTAAACATTCTTCAGAGCTTCTCATAGCCCTATCGTCCCTGGGAATAAAGCTGATGATCCCACTGTGACTCACTTCAGATATCGTCGGTATAATCCTCGTGGAGTAATTCACTACAAAGATCTTTATGAGGATGATTGGCAACCGCTTCCAAAGAGGATGAACAACCAGAACAAAGCAGATACCTCAGTGTCAAGACTATACAATTAACCAATTAAAGTTAACACAGAGAAATTTGTACATTTGCAACAACTTAGGGTCCACACATGTGGAGTAACGGTCAGCGCGTCTGGCTGCGAAACCAGGTGGCCCGGGTTCGAATCCCGGTTGGGGCAAGTTACCTGGTTGAGGTTTTTTCCGGGATTTTCCCTCAACCCTTTACGAGCAAATGTTGGGTAACTTTCGGTGCTGGACCCCGGACTCATTTCACCGGCATATCATTCAGACGCTAAATAACCTAGATGTTGATACAGCGTCGTAAAATAACCCAATAAAATAAAATAAAAACAACTTAGGTGTGTAATACCAAATGATTTCTATCCATTTTACAATAATTTGCCACATATTTGTTCAGATAAACCATGTGGACATCTTAGAGATTGAAATGGAAGAAGTTACCTTAGTTTTGGTTTATACTATAATTGATTGAAGTAGAAAAGTTTAACAATTCAAATTAATTATTAGATACTTTAATTTCCAGTTTTTTTTTTTCGTTTCATACTTTACATATTTTTTGTCTAAACGGAAGTTAGAATTTTTTTTAATTTCTTACCTATATTATCATATGATTTTCAAAAATACAGTGTGTAATAAACATGAGAACTGTGCTTAGAAGTATTAGTAGTGTAATAATTATCCCACCAATTTTCCTTTCAAAACCTCGTAAGTCCATTGTTAATTGGGAAGTGAAGAAACAAAAACACGTAACTCCATTTACGGCTCAAAATGAAACAGCAATATACAATCAGATACCTCATCATCAAGAGGACTGATTTTATTGCAAAATAGTAGAGTTTCGTTAAGGAAGCCTAAAAACCTTGTTATCTAGATAGTTTTTTGCTTCTCCTGTAAACTTTTGATTTTTGGAGTTACGAGGTTTTGTTCGCCATGCGACGAAAAGCTTCTCAACCGAATAATAACAGGCATTTCCCATATTTATTCTGCGTTTCATTTCCTCCCGAGTGTCATTTACAGTGTTGCTCCAAGATATTTGAATTTTTCCACCTCTTCTAAGGAAAATCTCCAACTTTTATAGTTCCATTTCGTACAATATTCTGATCACGAGACATAATCATATACTTAGTCTTTTCGGGATTTACTTCCAACCCTATCTCTTTACTTGCTTCAAGTAGAATTTCCGCGTTTTCCCTAATCGTTTGTGGATTTTCTCCTAATATATTCACGTCATCCGCATAGACAAGAAGCTGATGTAGCCCGTTAAATTCCAAACCCTCTCTGTTATCCTGAACTTTCCTAATGGCATATTCTAGAGCAAAGTTAAAAAGTAAAGGTGATAGTGCAGCTCCCTGCTTTAGCCCGCAGACATTGACAGTCTTACTAATAAAAACTCTATATACAGACGTTTAACTGTCTTATACTTATACAATGAGTAGCTCGTTTATACGTCGTGTGTAAATTCCTTACTAATAATGACTACATACGTCGTGTATAACAGTATAACTGTTACACAGCTACGTCATAGTTTCGTCATGACTTCGTTACGAAAGATAATAGAATATCTGAGGTTCCTTATTCCATCCGGTAGAGCGCTCTAGTGTGGCGTGTTAAGTATCGATAGTACAACTGGCTCTAATCGATTACCGTACTATGTTTTGGTCAAAGAATTCAAGCTACAGCAGTATTATTCTGATTATTCTGTGCTCTTTGGTTTGTTCTTCTTTGGTTACTAGGCAACCATCATCATAAAATGACAGTCGATACGAACAGCTGTAAGAAGGGCGGCCATTTTTTCTCTATATACAACGCTTAAACAAGGGATTTCGTGTATATATCTACTGCAAAGCAATTCCCATTGTATAGTTCCAGGCTGTTTATACGTCCATCGCTTCCGCATGGTTTCTTAGTAAAGTTTTCTGTCTCAACTCTGCATAAGTATAGTATAAAAAGAATGCACGGTTTATTAGTAAGACCGTGAGGATATACGTAGTGTATTAGTATATGAAATACTCTTAAAAACAACTAAAAATGGCAAATTTTTGTTATGTTCCTATATGTAAAAACCAGGGAAAGCTTTTTGTCTTCAATCAGGTCCCGAAATATTCTGAATATATGCTTTAAACCTTAAAAACATAAGTAATTAAATTGCGCCTCGAAAGTGCTAGCTAGGTATTAAATAAAAGTAACTACTTCAAGTAAGGAATTGTTGACTACAGTTTCATTTTGGAAGAGGAAAAAGAAAAATTAATAAAGACATATGCAACCTCGACAGCGAGCTATCTTAGCTTAGATTATATACAGTAGTTGTAGGAGTCTCCGAAGTTAACGCCTTCAGTAAACTCTCGATAAACTGAGATGTTTATTATCCAGGACGATCCGTAGTGAAATCCATTTCGTGAATTATGTTTTTAATGTACTGTACCCTAATTATGAAAACCATGTTTTAACTTCAAATTTTCAAAATCATCCTTCATAGTATTCAACACTGCATTTCCTTAACCTACAAAACGCACGAATAATCGTGATACTACTGCGATCATATTATATCATCCTATTAAAAATTGCATTCGATCTTTCTGCAACTACAGAAAAAAAAATACAAGGAATTCAATCTCGATAGTCCCTTCCCTATATATATAAAAAAACACATTGGTGGCTCTATATCATGTTTTTAGCGTACGGTTCGTAAATACTAATGATTAAAAATGATGCAAATCAAGATTTCAGGTATAACTCCCTGTAACGTTGATTTGATTTGAATAATTTCGAGGGAAAAATTGTTCCGGAGCCGGGTATCGAACCCGGGACCTTTGGTTTAACGTACCAACGCTCTACCACTAAGCTACTCGGGAACTCTAACCGACACCGATCCGATTGGTACGTTAAACCAAAGGTCCCGGGTTCGATACCCGGCTCCGGAACAATTTTTCCCTCGAAATTATTCAAATCAACTTTACAGGGAGTTATACCTGAAATCTTGATTTGCATAATATACGTCACTGTTCGTTAACAGAAAAGCACAATTTAAGTCACACGGAGTTAGTGTGCACTCGAAGTTGGTTGCTTGACGGTTGTCAGCCCACTTTGAGGTCTGTGGATATAGAGGGAAAAATTGGATCGGTGTCGGTTAGAGTTCCCGAGTAGCTCAGTGGTAGAGCGTTGGTACGTTAAACCAAAGGTCCCGGGTTCGATACCCGGCTCCGGAACAATTTTTCCCTCGAAATTATTCAAATCAACTTTACAGGGAGTTATACCTGAAATCTTGATTTGCATAATACACGTCACTGTTCGTTAACAGAAAACCACAATTTAAGTCACACGGAGTTAGTGTGCACTCGAAGTTGGTTGCTTGACGGTTGTCAGCCCACTTTGAGGTCTGTGGATATAGAGGGAAAAAAAAATTGGATCGGTGTCGGTTAGAGTTCCCGAGTAGCTCAGTGGTAGAGCGTTGGTACGTTAAACCAAAGGTCCCGGGTTCGATACCCGGCTCCGGAACAATTTTTCCCTCGAAATTATTCAAATCAACTTTACAGGGAGTTATACCTGAAATCTTGATTTGCATAATACACGTCAATGTTCGTTAACAGAAAGCCACAATTTAAGTCACACGGAGTTAGTGTGCACTCGAAGTTGGTTGCTTGACGGTTGTCAGCCCACTTTGAGGTCTGTGGATATAGAGGAAAAAAAAATTGGATCGGTGTCGGTTAGAGTTCCCGAGTAGCTCAGTGGTAGAGCGTTGGTACGTTAAACCAAAGGTCCCGGGTTCGATACCCGGCTCCGGAACAATTTTTTCCTCGAAATTATTCGATTAAAAATGATATTCACCTTCGACATTGTTCCTATTTTTTGTATTCGTGCACCTCGTTCTCAAAGTTCTCGTTTAGGTTCATGAACATTCAAATTACTCGTATCTATATTCTGCA